>NC_054481.1:3356446-3656446 GCF_017639515.1 Carcharodon carcharias | reverse complement strand
CGTCTCAGCTTGCTCCTGCCCCACAGAACTCATTTCTCGTTATCTTGACTCCCTTCTCTCTCCCCTTGTCCAGTCCCTTCCCACCTACATCCGTGATTCCTCTGACACCTTACGTCACATCAACAATTTCCAGTTCCCTGGCCCCAACTGCTTCCTCTTCACCATGGACGTCCAATCCCTCTACACCTCCATCCCCCACCAGGATGGTCTGAGGGCACTTAGCTTCTTCCTCGAACAGAGGCCCGAACAATCCCCATCCACCACTACTCTCGCCCGTCTGGCTGAACATGTTCTCATATTGAACAATTTCTCCTTCAACTCCTCTCACTTCCTCCAAATAAAAGGTGTGGCTATGGGTACCCGCATGGGCCCCAGCTATGCCTGTCTCTTTATGGGGTATGTGGAACATTCCTTGTTCCAGTCCTACTCTGGCCCCCTTCCACAACTCTTTCTCCGATACATCGATGATTACTTCGGTGCTGCTTCATGCTCTCGTCGGGACTTGGAAAAATTTATTAATTTTGCTTCCAATCTCCATCCCTCCATCATTTTCACGTGGTCCATCTCTGACACTTCCCTTCTCTTCCTTGACCTCTCTGTCTCAATCTCTGGTGATAGACTGTCCACCAATATCCATTACAAACCCCCGACTCCCACAGCTACCTTGACTACAGCTCCTCACACCCCGCTTCCTGTAAGGACTCCATCCCATTCTCTCAGTTCCTTCGCCTCCGTCGCATCTGTTCCGATGATGCTACCTTCAAAAGCAGTTCCTCTGACACGTCCTCCTTCTTCCTTAACCGAGGTTTTCCACCCACGGTCGTTGACAGGGCCATCGACCGTGTCCGGCCCATCTCCCGCGCATCTGCCCTCATGCCTTCTCCTCCCTCCCAGAAACATGATAGGGTCCCCCTCGTCCTCACTTATCACCCCACCAGCCTCCGCATTCGAAGGATTATCCTCCGCCATTTCCGCCAACTCCAGCATGATGCCACCACCAAACACATCTTCCCTTCACCCATCCTATCGGCATTCCGTAGGGATCGTTCCCTCCGGGACACCCTGGTCCACTCCTCCATCATCCCCTCCTCAACCCCCTCCTATGGCACCACCCCATGCCCACGCAAAACATGTAACACCTGCCCCTTCACTTCCTCTCTCCTCACCGTCCAAGGGCCCAAACACTCCTTTCAAGTGAAGCAGCATTTCACTTGCATTTCCCCCAACTTAGTCTACTGCATTCGTTGCTCCCAATGTGGTCTCCTCTACATTGGAGAGACCAAACGTAAACTGGGCGACCGCTTTGCAGAACACCTGCGGTCTGTCCGCAAGAATGACCCAAACCTCCCTGTCGCTTGCCATTTTAACACTCCACCCTGCTCTCTTGCCCACATGTCTGTCCTTGGCTTGCTGCATTGTTCCAGTGAAGCCCAACACAAACTGGAGGAACAACACCTCATCTTCCGACTAGGCACTTTACAGCCTTCCAGACTGAATATTGAATTCAACAACTTTAGGTCGTGAGCTCCCTCCTCCATCCCCACCCCCTTTCTGTTTCCCCCTTCCTTTTGTTTTTTCCAATAAATTATATAGATTTTTCTTTTCCCACCTATTTCCATTATTTTTAAATATTTTAAAATCTTTTATGCTCCCCCCACCCCCACTAGAGCTATACCTTGAGTGCCCTACCATCCATTCTTAATTAGCACATTCGTTTAGATAATATCACCAACTTTAATACCTATGTATTCTTTTGTTCTGTTGTCTGTGACATCTTTTGATGATCTGCTTCTATCACTGCTTGTTTGTCCCTACAACCACACCAACCCCCTCCACTTCTCTCCCCCCACCCAAACCCCCCCCCACCAACACACACACCTTAAACCAGCTTATATTTCACCCCTTTCTTGGATTCACTCAAGTTCTGTCGAAGGGTCATGAGGACTCGAAACGTCAACTCTTTTCTTCTCCGCCGATGCTGCCAGAACTGCTGAGTTTTTCCAGGTAATTCTGTTTTTGATTCAAATACCCAGAATGGCTTGAAGTTGCTGTTCTTATGTGAGAAATACACATTAAACTCACAGAAAAAGTTATGGCTGGTAATTTCTGTGTAAGTAAATTATGAACGAGGCGCTAAGTCAGAATTACTACCAATCAACTTCTACCATTGACCTTTCACTACTTTCCAAAAACCCACTTCTTTCTCTTTTATCTCTTTATCTCTCTTTATCCCATCTTTCTTTTCCATCTTTATTTTGTTTTCTGACATGACTTAAACTAAATATTCTAACTTACTCTTTCTGTTTCAGACTCTGATTTCCTGATGAATAATTCTTCAGCCTGGGATTCAGAGTTGCTTTCTCAGTTCAGCCACATCTCAGATTTCTTTAGAAATAATTCTCTGTTCATAGCAATTTAGAGGCAAAATCCCACAGAGAGATGGGGGGTATATGCAAGTGTGATGAACGGTCAGTGCAATGTGTTTCCCGCTGAATGCAAGATCTGGCCCAAGCCTTCATTCTGTTTTGTTTCCCCCACAATGCAAAACATCAAATTGTACAGGTGTCTCAGGATAATATCTCCTGGGACTCCTTGCTTTGCAAATTTAACTCTCTTTGAGCCAGATTTCTAGCAGGGTCGGGACTGACTGCAGGCACAATTTTAAAAATTGCGGTCCCGAAGATCATCTCTGGATCCCGAGTCTTCAATATTCAAAGTGCTGGTGGGGAGAAGGGTGGGGGGGGGTGGTGGGTAGAGGGGAGAAAGAACAGGAAACCGGCTCGTCTCACATTAACGGCACATTGTAGCTCATTTGGAGTTTGCGAACAGGCCAGGGAGGTTGGCACCGCAATTTTTAATGGAGATTTTGGCAAACTCGAATAGTCTGGTGGACTTTACTGCCCAGCTGTCGTGTACACTGCAGGTCATGTCTCATTACACATTGCCAGGCGTACAGTTATCTGGTTGGGTCTTAAAATTATCGAGGCTTCAGGTATCCTGCAACAGAACATTTGCATTACCATTTTTGCCCAGAGGCCCTCTGTTTCATCTCTTTGTGTCACTGGCCTTCTAAGGGGTTGCCTGTTCTCCTTGGTAAAGCACTGGTAGGCCCCTATCTCTGCCACTGGCACCAGACAGGCAGCTCAGCCAGTTAGGATATTTACATTTAACAATAGTGTCGTGAGAGCGATGCGATTGAGGCATGGGGTTGAGACCTGGAATTCATCTGGGTGTTGTGTGCCTAGCCCCACTTTGAAAATCCAGCCCGCTGTATCCATAATTAAATTTTCTCTTCCTGTGTCCACAAATCTGTGAAATGGAGAGACTATAGTGGCCATTCAAAATTGATGCAAAAGCAATCTACTGCAGATTCTAGATATCAGCAATGCTGGAAACATTCAGCAGGTCAGGCAGCATCTGTGGAGAGAAACAAAGGCAAAGGTATCCTGGAGGATTAGTCTGTAGAGCATCTTGGGGTCAGTTCCAGAACCAACGAGGGAAAAGGTTATTTTAGACGTGGTAATGTGTAATGAGACAGAATGAATTAATTACCTCATTGTAAAGGTTCCTCTTGGCAAGAGTGATCATAACATGCACAATTTCAGATTCAGTTTGGGGGTGAGAAATGTAGGTCTGAAACAAGTATCTTAAGCCTAAATAAAGACAGTTTATGGAGAAGATGGAGGTGTAGTGGTAATGTTACTAGACTAGTCATCCAGAGTCCCAAGCTAATGCTCTGGAGACTTGGGTTAAAATCCCACCAAGGAAACTGGTGGAATTTAAATTCAATTAATAAAAAAAATCTGGAATTGAAGCTAGTCTCAGTAACGGTAACGGTGATCATGAAACAATCATCAGTTATCTTAAAAACCCATCTGGTTCACTAATGTCCTTTAAGGAAGGAAATCTGCTGTCCTTACCTAGTCTGGCCTACATGTGACTCCAGACCCACAGCAAAGTGGTTGACTCTTAACTGCCCTCTGAAATTGTCTAGCAAGACACTCAGTTCAAATGCAATTTGGGATGGGCAACAAATTCTGGCCTTGCCAGAGAGGCCCACAGCCCATAAAAGAATAAATCAATAAGAAAAATTACAAAGGTATGAAGACAGAGTTTGTTTAAGTGGAATGGGAACATGGGCTTTTCATGGACAGCAATGAGAGACAACAGGAGCTCCTCTTCCCTTCCCTTACTGCCTGTAATCAGCGTGGTTTTGAAAAAGAAGATATGTGTGTTTCTTAACTCCTGAGTGCATGATTAATTTCAATAAGCAACTGTATGCTTTTCATGGGATTAAATAAAGAGGATGATTTATTCACATATTCAGCCTGAAAATCTAACTCCGTGACATTCATTCGCACACAGAAACACACACAAACACACTGCATTTTCCGGTCAGCATGCAGGAACGGGGCCCGCTCGCCAACACATAAAATGACACGGGGTGACTTCGGGGGTACATTTATATTTTCAGTTTGGCAGGTGTGCAGCCAGATCGGCTACGCACCTGCTGAATTGTCAAAGACCTATTAAGGCCAGTTAACGAGTAATTAAAATAATCAACTGAACAGCCCATCCAACCTTAAGGCTGGTGAGCAGGCGAAAAGCCCAGGCGGCCTTCAGAAAAACATAGAAACTAGGAGCAGGAGTAGGCCATTCAGCCCTTCGAGCCTGCTCCGCCATTCACTATAATCATGGCTGATCATCCAACTCAATATCCTGCTCTCGCTTTCTCCCCATACCCTTTGATCCCTTTCACCCCAAGAGCTATATCTAACTCCTTCTTGAAAACATACAATGTTTTGGCCTCAACTACTTTCTGTGGTAACGAATTCCACAGGTTCACCACTCTCTGGGTGAAGAAATTTCTCCTCATCTCAGTCCTAAATGGTTTACCCCTTATCCTCAGACTGTGACCCTTGGTTCTGGACTCTCCCACTATCAGGAACATCCTTCCTGCATCTACCCTGTCTAGAATTTTATAGGTTTCTATGAGATTCCCCCTCATTCTTCTGAACTCCAGTGAATATAATCCTAACCGACTCAATCTCTCCTCATATGTCAGTCCCACCATCCCAGGGATTAGTCGGGTAAACCTTCGCTGCACTCCCTCTATAGCAAGAACAGCCTTCCTCAGATAAGGAGACCAAAACTACACACACTATTCCAGGTGTGGTCTCACCAAGGCCCTGTACAATTGCAGCAAGACATCCCTGTTCCTGTACTCGAATCCTCTGGCTATGAAGGCCAACATACCATTTGCCTCCTTTACCGTCTGCTGCACCTAGATGCCTCACCACAGGCGGGACAAGGTTTCATGAGGGTTTTAAAATTAGTGTGAAATGTTTAAATAAAAGAAATTGACATGTCCCAGCTCATGCAACAATGTCAGGAATATACCTTCCTGCCTTTGATGAACTTTTGAACCTTGAGCTGGTCTCTCTGAGGCAGCACTTTGCCTCAGGGAGATCTGTGCGTCCTTTCATGTGCACAGCCGAAAGAGCACACTCCCAGCTCAGGGAATCCCCACCGCCCACACAGGAAGGACACAGCACTTCCGGGCGGATGTCACACTGGGCGGGCCTTAACTGGCCAGCCCACGTAAAATGGCGGCGCGGACCTGATCAGGGCACCAATCGGGAACCTGTCCATTCTCGTCCGCTCCCGCACAAATCCCCCCCCTACCCCCCACGGGGGGAGAATCCTGCCACACGGAAGTTATGGAGATAATGGTGTACTTTTACAAGTTATAAACAAAAAGATAATTCATAATTCACACGTTTGGCTCATCTAAAAGGAAAGCATACATTACATGCCCTATGAAGATGTTTTCACTCCGGAAATGTAGTTTAAGTGGTTTCAATAGCCAAAGTCATATATCAGAATTGTTGCAGGATTCTCTCAAAGAAATGAATTTTCAGCAAATCACAATATTAGTTGCTTGTCGTCTTATCACTAGGGGGTCAGTTTTTACTGAACTGGTGGATTTGCAAAGGAACAAGATTGGAGATATTAAGATATTGTATTCTCCAGTTTTAAGGCCCAGTTATCACTGCCTCTACTGCTGATTCTTGTTGTGTTATTTGCAAACTGACTGGCTTCCCCCTGCTGCTTGGAGTAAGTAAGATTGGTTATCTCAATACAGTTTCGATCAGGTGATTACAAGTTCAATACTTCTATTGTCTACCCAGAATGATTTGAAGTTCAAATCCATTGGTACATGATGGGAGATGGATAGTGGCCATTCACAGCTACCTAAGATTTAACTGGTTTCTGTGCAGCCCTCTTTATTAATTTTCAACCTCAGAGACAGTGAGTCTAACAATCCAAAGATTTTGAGTATAGGGTAAGTCCACAAACAATAAGCAGTGTGAATTCCAAAGATGGTTTTCATCTTGGTACTGTTCATTTAAGGGAGGCACTTCACACATGGTCATTCAATTAGGAACTTTCCAGAAACCTGGCATACTTCTGAGTCTGCAGAAATTGCAAAAATAGCCTGGCCCTTGGCTGCCCTTTTAATGTCCACTTCTAAAAGAAAGCAATTCCAGAAAGTTCTATGCTGAATATAGTCCAGTTTTAAAGCTACGAATATGACATGCCTTTACAGTGCATGTCAGGTTAAAGGGTAAGATATCTTGTTGCACGTGACAAAAGTGTCAAATCAGTAAATAGTAAGGGCCAATCATGACCTGGATATGAAAACAATGGAAAATATACACCAAAGAGCGAGAGAGAGAGAGACAATGGAAATTATATCATCACAGGAGGGTCTGGATAGAAGAATGAGGTAAAAAGACAAAAATACAGGTTTGGAAAACTGGGAGAAAATATGCAAGAGACTCACAGAGAGAAAAGGTGCAAGACAAACAGACAGAGAAGGATAAACACTTAGCAAGTGGGAGAGGAAGACAATTACAGCAAGAAAGAAAAACCAAATAGGAGGAGAGATCAACGACATTTAAAGGAATGATGAACACAGCAGTTATAATTCAGTGCAAATTTCAGTTTCACCGCTCTTATGAATCTGTCAACCAATAAAGGGTATTTTATGTTGTCCTACTAAATTGAAGGACCTCTTACTGTTTGTCTACATCGAATAAGCTGCAATGGTTGCCAAGTAACAACAATTTGCATTTATATAACTCTCCTCTGATAGAGGAACTTCTCCAAACACTCTAGAAGGGAAGAAGTGGAAGTGAAGGAGTTTACAGAAGGAAAAACTGAGGAGCAGTCAAAAAGGGGAGTTTTTGGGAGGTGTTTGAAGGTTGAAACAGAGATAATGAGACAGTATTTACAGGATAACCTTGGAGAGGTTAATTGAATTCACATCTTAAAGCCAAAAATGTATTTTAGCGTCATTTCAGTTCACAAGTTTTGAGGAATTTGGTCACAAATGAACAGCTTGAAATAACACTTTGATATATATTTTGCCACAATTTTGTGTCTCAAAATGGTGCTTTAATTTGCAAAGTACAACTTTAACCCTTAATATGGTTTGAGGTATCTTTATAATTTGTTTTATTGCAGTTTTTAAAACTGTCTCTCACTCCTGGCAATCTCTTTCAATGCAAATCACTTCAGATTCCTGTAATCATGCATGAATAATAGTTTTTTTTTCTCAAATCTTGCATGCACAGTTTCTATTTTAATTCCTGGAATGAGAATATGATGTGCAGAGCACAGTTTCTCAGGCTCTGGGTTCTTCATAACAAAATTACACCTGTCTGCATGAAATTTGAATGGAAAGATATTAATGCAAATCTATCATACACAAGAAATATTTGGATAGAAAGGGCTTCTTTCAAAATCTGTGTTTAACATATAAATTTAGCAAAGATTACAAAATTGAACAGAAGTCATGTACAGAAGCATCGTTTTCTGATGATCTACATACACATGATTTAGGAGCAGGAGTAGATCACTCGCCCCCCCCTCAAGCTTGCTCCACCATTCAATAAGATCATGGCTGATCTTATTGTGACCTCAACCCCACCTTCTCACCTAACCCCGATAATTTTTCACCCCTTTGTTTACCAAGAATCTGTTAAAGTGAGGCTCCACCTGCCATCTCTGGTGAACATAGGAACAGGAGGAAGCCTTTTAACCCCTTGAGCCTGTTCTGACATTTAATGAAATTACAGCTGATCTGCGACCTCACAGGATCACAGAATTTTAACAGCCCAGAAGGAGGCCATTCAGCCCATCATGTCTGCACCGATTCTCCAAATGAGCATTAGGACCTAGTGCCATTGCCCTGCCTTTTCCCCGCATCCCTGCATATTGTTTCTATTCATATAATCATCTAATGCCCTCTTGAATGCCGCGATTGAACCTGCCTCCACCACACTTCCACATAGTGCATTCCAGACCCAAACCACTCACTGTGTGAAAAAGTTTTTTCTCACATCACATTTGCTCCTTTTGCAAATCACTTAAAATCTTTGCCCTCTCGTTCTTGATACTTCTATGAGTGGGGACAGTTTCTCCCTATCTACTCTGTCCAAGCCCCCTCATGATTTTGAACATCTCTATCAAATCTCCTCTTAGCCTTCTTCTCTCCAAGGAGAACAGTCCCAACCTCTCCAATCTATCCTCATAGCTGAAGTTTCTCATCCCTGGAACCATTCTTGTATACCTCTTCTTCACTCTCTCCAATGTGTTCACATCCTTCCTATAATGTGGTGCCCAGAATTGTGCACAATACTCCAGCTAAGGTCTAACAAGTGTCTTATATAAAATCAGCATAACCTCCTTGCTCTTGTATTCTATGCCCCTATTAATAAAGCCCAGGATACTACATGCTTTATGAACTGCTCTCTCCACCTGTCCTGCCACCTTCAATTATCTATGCACATTTACATCCAGGTCTTTCAGCACCTCTTTCAAAATTTCACCCCTTATTTTGTATTGTCTGTCCAAGTTCTTTCTACCAAAATGCATCACCTCACACTTCTCTGCTTGGAACTTCATCTGCCCCTACCAGCCCATTCCACCAACTTGTCCAAGTCCTATCGAAGTTCAATACTGTCCTCCTCACAGTTTCCAACACTCCCAAGTTTTGTATCACCCACAAGCTGCACACCAAGATCTAGATCATTAATATAAATCAGGAAAGGCAAGGGTCCCAACACCGGCCCCTGGGGAACTCCACAACAAACATTCCTCCAGAAAAATATCCATTGACCATTACTCTCTGCTTCCTACTTTTCAGTCGATTTTGTATCCACATTGCTACTGTCCCTTTTATTCCCTGAGCAATAACTTTTCTCACAAGCCTGTTGTGTGACACTGTATCAAATGCCTTTTGAAAGTTCATGTACACCACATCAACAGCATTACCCTCATCGACCTTTTCTGCTGAATCTTCAAAAAACTCCAGCAAGTTAGTTAAACATGATTTCCCTTTTAGAAATCCATGCTGGCTCTTCCTTATCAACCCATATTTGTCCATGTGAGTACTAATTCTATCCCGAATAATTGTTTCTAGAATTTTGCCACTACTGAAGTTAAACTGACTGGTCTGTAATTGCTTGGCTTATCCTCACTACCTTTTTTGAACAAGGGCGTAATATGTTTGCAGTTCTCCAGTCCTCTGGCACCACCCAAGTCCAGGGAAGACTGAAAGATTATGGCCAGTGCCCCTGCAATTTGTACTCTCTCTTCCTTCAATATCCTTGGATGCATCTCATCCAGTCCCGGTGCCTTGTCAACTTTAAATACCTACAGTCTATTCAACACTTCCTCCTTGTCAATTTTGAACCCTCCTAGTGACAGAGTTTCCTTGTCTGGCACCATGGCCTGGGTAGCATCTGCCTCCTTGGTAAAGACGGATGCAAAGTATTCATTTAATACCTCAGCCATGGCCTCTTCATCCATGTATAAATTCCCTTTTAGGTCCCTAATCGACCCAATTCCTCCTTTTACCACCCTTTTACTATTTATGTACCTATAGAAGACTTTGGGATTCCCCTTTATGTTGACCGCAAGTCTTTTCTCATAATCCCTCTTCGCTTCTCCAATATGCTCTTTCATCTCTCCTCTGAACCTTCCGTATTCCTCTTGGCTCTCAATGGTATTTTCTACCTGACTCCTGTCATAAGGACACTTCTTCTTTATCTTAATTTTAATCTTTTTTCATCCAGGGAGCTCTGGATGTGTTTGTCCTGCCTTTCCCTTTCAATGGAATATATCTTGACTGTGCCCAAACCAATTCTTTTTTGAAGGTAGCCCATTGCTCAGCTACAGTTTTTCCTGTCAATCTTTCATTCCAGTCTATTTGATCCAGCTCCATTCTTGCCCCATCGAATTTGGCTCTTGTCCAGTTAATTATTTTTACTCTGGATTGTCAATCGTCCTTTTCTATCATCATCCTAAACCTTACAATACAATGATCACTGTCCCCTAAATGTTCCCCATTGACACTTGATCTACTTGGTCCACCTCATTTCCAAGAACCAGGTCCAAGGGTGCATCTTTTCTTGTTGGATTGGACACATACCACTGTAGAAAATTCTCCTGAACACAATCTAGGATCTTTTGCCTCTCTCCACCCTTTACACTACCACTGTCCCAGTCTACAGTCGGGTAATTAAAGTCCCCCATTATAATTACTCTCCCTCCGGGACACCCTGGTCCACTCCTCCATCATCCCCTACTCCTCAACCCCCTCCTATGGCACCACCCCATGCCCACGTAAAAGATGCAACACCTGCCCCTTCACTTCCTCTCTCCTCACCGTCCAAGAGCCCAAACACTCCTTTCAAGTGAAGCAGCATTTCACTTGCATTTCCCCCAACTTAGTCTACTGCATTCGTTGCTCCCAATGTAGTCTCCTCTACATTGGAGAGACCAAACGTAAACTGGGCGACCGCTTTGCAGAACACCTGCGGTCTGTCCGCAAGAATGACCCAAACCTCCCTGTCGCTTGCCATTTTAACACTCCACCCTGCTCTCTTGCCCACATGTCTGATCTTGGCTTGCTGCACTGTTCCAGTGAAGCCCAACGCAAACTGGAGGAACAACACCTCATCTTCCGACTAGGCACTTTACAGCCTTCCGGACTGAATATTGAATTCAACAACTTTAGGTCGTGAGCTCCCTCCCCCATCCCCACCCCCTTTCTGTTTCCCCTTTCCTTTTTTTTCTAATAAATTATAAAGATTTTTCTTTTCCCACGTATTTCCATTATTTTTAAATATTTTAAAATCTTTTATGCTCCCCCCACCCCCACTAGAGCTATACCTTGAGTGCCCTACCATCCATTCTTAATTAGCACATTCGTTTAGATAATATCACCAACTTTAACACCTATGTGTTCTTTTGTTCTATTGTTGGTGACATCTTTTGATGATCTGCTTCTATCACTGCTTGTTTGTCTCTACAACCACACCCCCCCTCCACTTCTCTCTCCGCCCCCCCACACACACACACCTTAAACCAGCTTATATTTCAACTCTTTCTTGGACTCGAACTCAAGTTCTGTCGAAGGGTCACGAGGGCTCGAAACGTCAACTCTTTTCTTCTCCGCCGATGCTGCCAGACCTGCTGAGTTTTTCCAGGTAATTCTGTTTTTGTTTATAATTACTCTATAATGTTTGCATCTCTCTGTAATTTCACTGCAGATTTGTTCTTCTACGTTCTTCTCACTAGTTGGTGGTCTATAGAATACACTGAGCAATGTAATTGCACCCTTTTTGTTCTTTAGCTTTAGCCAAATTGATTCTGTCCTTGAAACCTCTGGGACATCCTCTCTCTCCAGCACTGCGATGTTCTCCTTAACCAATACCACCACCCCTCCTCCTTTCCTTCCTTTCCTATCTCTTGTGAACACCTTGTACCCGGGAATATTTAACACCCAGTTCTGCCCTTCCTTGAGCCAGGTCTCTGTTATCATCACAACATCATATTTCCACATGGCAATCTGCAACTGTAACTCCCCAATTTTATTGATACTCCGTGCATTCACATACATGCATAGTAACCCTGATTTAGATCTTGTTACTTTCTCCCTTACCTCGACTTTACCTATTAACTTGCTATTCTCTATACTAGTGCTATCTGTCTCTCCCAGTATTTTGGGCACCCTGGTATTACTCTCTAATAGTTTTTCTTTGTTCCCATATCCCTGCCAAATTAGCTTAAAGCCCTCCTAACAGCACTAGCAAAATGCCAACAAGGAACTCAGTCCCAACTCTGTTCAGGTGCAGCCCGTCCGGCTTGTATAGGTGTCATCTCCACCGGAGCCAATCCCAGTGTCCCAGGAATCTAAAGCCCTCCCTCCTGCACCATCTTTCCAGTCACACATTCATCTGCCTTATCCTCCTATTTCTGTACTCACTGGCATGTGGCACTGGGAGTAATCTGGAGATTACTACATTTGAGGTCCTGCTTGTTAATTTTCTACTTAGCTCCCTAGATTCTAATTGCAGGACCACATCCCCCTTCCTACCTAAGTCATTGGTACCAACGTGGACCACGGTCTCTGGCTGATCACCCTCCCCCAGAAGAATGTCCTGCAGACGCTCTGTGACATCCTTGACCCTGGCACCAGGGAGGCAACAAACCATCATAGAGTCACATCTATGGCTTCAGAAACACCTGTCAGCTCCCCTAACCAATGAATCCCTTATCACTATTGCTCTTTCTTTTTACTTTCTCCCCTCCTGTACAGCTGGACATCTCGTGGTGCCACAAACTTGGATCTGACTGCACTCCTCTGAAGAGCCAGTGCCCTCACCAGCTCCCAAAACAGAAAACCAATTTATAAGCGGGACCCCAGGAGACTCCTGCACTACCTGCCTACTTCTCTTGGACTGCCTGGTGGTGACCCGTTCCCTCCCTGTCTCCAAGCCCTTAATCTGCAGTGTGACCACCTCTCTGAACGTGCTACCCATGTAGCTCTCAGCCTCGAGGATGCAACACAGTGAGTCCAGCTGCCAATCGAGCTCTGAAACCCGGAGCTCAAGTTTCTGTAGCTGGCAGCACTTCCTGCACATGTGGTCATCTAGGACACCAGCAGCGTCCATGAATTCACACATATTACAGGACACGCATTCCACTTGACTAAGCTGCCCTACCATGCCTTAACTCTACTTCCCTTACATTAACTTTATTCTACTTTGGATTATTGATATTACTTTATTATACTGGCCCTTAAATTTCCCTTATTCCTGGAGCTTCTCAGTTAAATCTAAGTATAGCTACTTACATAAGGATATAAGAACATAAGAACTAGGAGCAGGAGCAGGAGTGGGCAATTGAGCCCCTCAAGCCTGCCCCGCCATTCATTATGATCACGGCTGATCTAATTTTGGCCTCAACTCCAATTTCCCGCCCTCTCCCCATTACCTTTCAACCCTTTACTAATTAAAAATCTGTCTATCTCCTCCTTAAATTTATTCAGCGTCCCGGCATCCACTGCACTCTGAGGTAGTGAATTCCACAGATTCACGACCCTTTGAGAAAAATAATTCCTTCTCATCTCTGATTTAAATCTACCACACCTTAGCCTAAAACTAAGGCCTCTTGTTCTCGAATGATCCACAAGGGGAAACATCCACTCCACGTCTACTTTGTCTATCCCCCTTTAGTATCTAATATACCTCAATTAGATCTCCTCTCATCCTTCTAAACTCTAGCGAGTGTCGGCCTAAACTGCTCAATCTCTCCTCATAAGACAAGCTCCTCATCTCTGGAATCAATCTAGTGAACCTCCTCTGAACCGCCTCCAATGCAACTACATCCTTCCTCAAGTAAGGGGACCAAAACTGTGCACAGTACTCCAGGTGCGGTCTCACCAATGCCTTGTACAGTTGCAACAACACTTCCCTATTTTTATACTCTATTCCTTTAGCAATAAATGCCAAAATTCCATTTGCCTTCCTTATTACCTGCTGTATCTGCATACTAGCTTTCATTGATTCATGCACGAGGACACTCAGATCCCTCTGCACTGAAGCATTCTGAAGTTTCTCTCCATTTAAATAATAAGTCGCCTTTTTACGCTACCGACCAAAATGGATAATCTCACACTTATCCATGTTAAACTCCATCTGCCAAATTTTGGCCCATTCACCTAACCTGTCCATATCCATTTGTAAATTTCTTATTTCTTCCTTGCAACTTACTTTCCCACCTACCTTGGTGTCATCTGCAAATTTAGCTATAGTACCTTCTACCCCTGAATCCAAGTCATTAATATAGATTGTAAATAGTTGGGGCCCAAGGACCAAACCCTGTGGCACCCCACTAGTTACAGCTTGCCATCCAGAAAAAGACCCATTTATCCCAACTCTCTGCTTTCTGTTGGTTAGCCAATCCTCTATCCAAGCTGATATATTACCATAAGACATAGGAGCAGAAATTAGGCCATTCGGCCCATCGAGTCTGCTCCGCCATTCAATCTTGGCTGATAAGTTTCTCAGCCCCATTCTCCCGCCTTCTCCCCGTAACCTTTTCTCTTAACTCCTTATGATCTTATCTTGGGTATTAATCTTTAGTGCCGCACCTTATCAAAGGCCTTCTGGAAGTCCAGATATACTACATCTACAGGATCCCCATTATCCACTTTGCTTGTCACATCTTCAAAGAACTCTAGCAAATTAGTCAAACACAATTTACTTGTTTAAAAATATTATACTTTTCTAATTTCCTCACCAGGACGTACTTACCAAGGCTACCGCTCTTCTTTCTGAGGAAAGGTAGAAAAGCTCCTCTCCCCCTGGAATTGGACACAACAATACATGGGCTCCCTGCTTTTGGAAGGTAGCGAATGGTATCCACTCACACCATTAAGTTCAGGCGAAAGTTACTGGGAGATTGGAGGCCTGAAGGTCGGTGCAAAGATAGGTGACGAGGAGATGGGAGATGGTAGGCCAGGGGGGTCCTGCAATTGTCCAGAAGTTACGAGGGTTCTTGCAAACTGCCTGGATGAGGACGGTGACTGCAGGGAGGATGAGCGAACTGACCACGGCACTGCGGTACAGGACGCCATTCAAGTGGGGGAAGGAAATAGGAACATAGTAATGGTGGGGGACAGTATAATTAGGGGATAGATACCCCTCTGTGCAGCCATAAGCGTGAGTCTCAAAGGCTGTGTTGCCTGCCTGGTGCAAGGGTTAAGAACATCTCCTCAGGGCTGGAGAGGAACTTGGAGTGGGAGGGGAGGGATCCAGTTCCCGTCATTCACTTTGGTACCAACGACATTGATTGGACTAGAAAGGAGGTTCTGCTGAAAGAATTTGAACAATTATAATGTAATAATTTGGGATTACTACCTGAGCCACGGGCAAACTGGGATAGGGGTAAAGAAAGTCAAGGAGTTAAATGCATGACTCAGAGATTGGTGTGGGAGGAATGGGTTTCAGTTCATGGGGCACTGGCGCCAGTACTGGGGTAGAAGGGAGCTGTTTGGGTGGGATGGGCTTCACTTGAACCATGCTGGAACCACTGTCCTTGCAAATCGAATAACTAGGGCTGTAGAGAGGGCTTTAAACTAAATAGAGGGGGGGGGTTCTGGAAAGGGGATACATAGACTTACAAAGCAAAGGGTTAAGGCAGCTTTGCAGGGCAGCCATTTAAGTAATGATATCGAGAGTGTGACAGGAAGGGACTGAGTGTACAAACATAAAAAAAAGCAGCAAGTAGGGTCAAAGGGGGAGAAAATGATAAAAAGTCAAAATTAATGGCTTTTTACTTAAATGCAAGTAGTAGTAGGAACAAAATAAATGAATTAATGGCACAAATAGAGGTTAATGGGTATAATCTTATAGCCATTACGGAGACATGGTTACAAGGAGATCAAAACTGGGGGTAAATATTCAGGGGTATATGACTTTTTGAAAGGATGGGCAGGAAGGAAAGGGTGGTGGGGTAACTCTGTCAGTACGAGGTGGAATAAGTACAATAGCAAGAAATTATCTTGGATTGGAAGATGCAAAATCCATATGGTTGGAGGTAAGAAATAACAAGGAAGAAGACACTGGTGGGAGTAGTTTATAGGCCCCTAACAGTAGCTATACTATAGGGCAGAGAATAAATCAAGAGACAATGAGAGCATGTAAAAAAGGTAGTACATTAATCATAGGTAACTTTAATCTTCATGTAGACTGAGAAAATCAAATTGGCAGAAGTAGCCACAAGCAAGAATTCACAGATGTTTACAGATATATTCAGGATAGTTTCCTAGAACATAATGTTCTGGATGCAACCAGGGATCAGGCTATTTTGGATCTGGTAATGTGTAATGAGGCAGGTTTAATAAATGACCTCAGAGTAAAAGATCCTCTAGGAAACAGTGACCACAATATGATAGAATTTAGCATTCAGTTTGAGAGTGAGAAAATTGGGTCAGAAACAACTGTGCTAAACTTAAATAAGGGTAATTACAAAGGAATGAGGGCAGAGTTGACTGGAATGGACTGGGAAAGGGGTTTAGAAGAAAGGAGGGTTGATGAACAATGGCAGACATTTAAGAAAATAGTTCATGACTCACAACAAACATATATCCCAAAGAGGAAGAAGGATTCCAGGAAGGGATAAACCAACCATGGTCAACAAAGGAAGTTAAGGATAGTATCAAATTAAAAGAAAAGACATACAATGTGGCAAAGATTAATGGTAAACCAGAGGATGGGGAAAGTTTTAAAAACCAACAAAAGTTGACCAAAAAAAAATAGAGGGAGAAAATAAACTTTGAGGATAAACTAGCAAGTAATATAAAAACGCATTGTAAAAGCTTCTTTAAATATGTAAAAAAAAAAGGGAGAGGCCAAAGTGAACTTAGGCCCCTTTCAGAATGAGGCTGGGAAATAATAATAACAAACTAGGAAATAGCAGAGAAGTTGAATAAATACCTTGCTTCAGTCTTCATGGTAGAAGAAACTAATAGCATTCCAAAAATACTAAATAATCAAGGGGCAAGAGGGGGAGGAAATAAATACAATAACTATCACTAGAGGAAAAGTACTAGGGAAACTAATAGGGCTAGAGTCTGATAGGTCCCCTGGACCTGATGGGTGCATCCTAGGATATTAAAGGAAGTAGCTGCAGGGACAGTGGATGCACTGGTAGTAATCTTTCAAGAATCCTTAGATTCTGGAAAAGTCCCAGAGGGTTGGAAAACTGCCAACATAGCAGCCTCATTTAAAAAGGGAAGGAGACAAAAAACAGGTAACTATAGGCCAGTTGGTTTAACATCTGTCATTAGGGAAATGTTAGAGTCTATTATAAAGCATGTAATAGCAGAGCATTTAGAAATGTATAATCTAATCAAGCAGTCAGCAGGTTTCATGAAGGGGAAATCATGCCTGACAAATTTATTAGAATTCGTTGAGGAGGAAACAAGCTGGATAGATAAAGGGGAAGCAGTAGATGTAATACATTTGGATTTCCAAAAGGCATTTGATAAGGTACCACACATAAGGCTACTTAATAAGATAAGAGCCCATGGTGTTGGGAGTAGTACATTAGCATGGATAGAGGATTGGCTAACTAACAGAAGACAGAGAGTTGGGATAAGGGGGCATTTTCAGGATGGCAACTTGTAACCAGTGGAGTGCCACAGGGATCAGTCCTGGGGCCACAATTATTTACAATATATATGAATGACTTGGATGAGGGAAGTGAACGTACTATCGACAAGTTTGCGGATGACACAAAAATAGGTGGGAAGGCAAGTGGTGAGGGTGACACAAAGAGTCTACAGAGGGATATAGACAGGGTAAGTGAGTGGGAAAAAAATTGGCAGATTGAATATAACGTGTGAAACTATGAGGATATGCACTTTGGCAGGAAGAATAGAGGAGCTGAATATTATTTAAATGGAGAAAGACTGCAGAAAGCTGCAGCACAGAGGGATTTGGGGGTCCTTGTGCATGAATCGCAAAAAGTTAACATTCAAGTTCAGCAGGTAATAGGGAAGGCAAATGGAATGTTGGCCTTTATTTCAAAGGGAATGAAGAATAAAAATAGGGAACAAAAACAAAAATTGCTGAAAAAACTCAGCAGGTCTGACAGCATCTGTGGAGAGGAAGTCAGAGTTAACATTTCGAGTCTGGATGACTCTTCATCAGAACGAAAGAGAAATGGAATGAAACATTTAAGTTATGAAGAGAGGTTGGATAGACTTGGGTTGTTTTCATTGGAGCAGAGAAGACTGAGGGGCAACCTGATCGAGGTGTACAAGATTATGAGGGGCATGGGCAGGGTGGATAGGGAGCAGCTGTTCCCCTTAGTTGAAGGGTCAGTCACAAGGGGGCATAAGTTCAAGGTGAGGGGCAGGAGGTTTAGGGGGGATGTGAGGAAAAACTTTTTTACCCAGAGGGTGGTGATGATCTGGAATGCACTGCCTGGGAGGGTGGTGGAGGCGGGTTGCCTCACATCCTTTAAAAAGTACCTAGATGAGCACTTGGCACATCACAACATTCAAGGCTATGGGCCAAGTGCTGGTAAATGGGATTAGGTAGGTAGGTCAGGTGTTTCTCACGTGTCGGTGCAGACTCGATGGGCCGAAGGGCCTCTTCTGCACTGCGTGACTCTGTGAAATAGAAATATGGTGAAATGTAAGCTGTTTGAGGGGTATTGGACAGGTGAAGCTGAATAGAAACCAGTGATAGATGGAGGCAAAGAAGAGATTGCCAAAGATGTCATAAACAAAAGATCAAAGGGGTGTTGACAGTGGTGATATTAGCTAATGAAGATATTAAGGGTAGAAAGCAGGACGAGCAAGTCACAGATGGCCCTAGTGGGGGTGGGGTGGGGGGAGGGGATTGAAATAGGCTAAAAGGTAGGGATAAAACAAAATAAATTGTAAAAATAATAGAAATAGGTGGGAAAAGAAAAATATGTCTGCAAGCATGACCCGAACTTCCCTGTCGCTTGCCATTTCAACACTCCACCCTGTTCTCATGCCCACATGTCCGTCTTTGGCCTGCTGCATTGTTCCAGTGAAGCCCAACGCAAACTGGAGGAACAGCACCTCATCTTCCGACAAGGCACTTTACAGCCTTCCGGAATGAATATTGATTTCAACAACTTCAGACCATGAAAACTCTCCTCCATCCCCACCCCCTTTTTTCTAATAATTATTATACATTTTTTGATATATATTTTTTTCTTTTCCCATCTAAGCTAACCTTGGCTGGTTTACAAAAGATAAATAAAGTTAAACTAATGGAATTGGTGGATAAGTTACAATTGGGATTACCTGCAGGGGGCAAGGAAATCAGATATAATTGAAGGTGTAGCACAAGATTTAAAGTTGGAAGCGATACCTGACACTAGTGAGTCACAGCTGGAGGTAGTGAGAGTTTGGTTACAAATGAAGAAGCTTGAACTTAAACAAGCAAAGGAAGTGAAAAAGTTGGAACTTGAGACAGTAGAAAAAGGGAAGAAAAAGGGCATTTCAAAGGGAGCAAGTGGAAAGGCAGGAGTAAGAAAGGAAACCGAAATTGGAATTCCAGGCAAGAGAGAATGATTAAGAAAGAGAGGCAAGGGAAAGAGAGAAGGGAGGAGAAAGGGAATATTAACTTAAAAGGCTGGAAGTTAAAAAAGAGATCTCAGGTTCTGAGGAAAGTTCTGATGATGAAAAAACCCTTAACCTGAAACCCAGTGGGGAGATGATTAAATTTGTACAAGCTCTTCCAAACTGGCACATAGCTGTTGAGACATTTTTTCTCGTTAGGATGTGGGGACCATTGGCTGGACCAACATTTATTCTCAGCCCTAGTTGTCCTTCAGAAGGTGGTGGTGAGCTGCCTTTTTGAGCCGCTGCAGTCCCTGTGATGGACTGGTACACCTACGGTGCTGTTAGGGACGGAGTTCCTGGATTTTGACCCAATGACAGTGAAGGAACGGCGACATGGTTCCCAGTCAGGATGGCGAGTGGCTCGGAGGGGAACTTGCAGTTGCTACAACTTTCCATGCATCTGCTGCCCTTGTCCTTCTAGTGATGGAGATCACGGGTCTGGAAGGTGCAGTCGAAGGTGAATTGCTGCAGTGCATCTTGTAGACGGTATACACATCTGCCACTGTGTATTGGTGGTGGCGGGCATGAATGTTGAAGGTGGTGGATGTGGTGCCAATCAAGCAGGGTGCTTTGTCCTGGATGGTATCAAGCTTCTTGAGTGTTGTTGGAGCTGCACTCATCCAGGCAAGTGGACAATATTCCATATACAAGCATAAAAGTAGGGAAGTGTTGCTACAGCTGTACAGGGCCTCAGTGAGGCCACATCTGGAGTACTGTGTACAGTTTTGGTCTCCTTACTTAAGAAAGGATATAAATTCATTAGCAACAGTTCAGAGAAGGTTCACTCAACTGACTCCTGGGATGAAGGGGTTATCTTATGAGGAGAGGTTGGACAGGTTAGGCACCATTGGAACTTAGGAGAATGAGAGGTGATGTTGTTGAAACATATAAGATCATGAAGGGACTTGACAGGGTGGATGCTGAGAGGAGGAGTCCCCTTGTGGGAGAGACAAGAGCGAGGGGACACAGTTTAAAAATCAGGGGTTTCCCCGTTTTAGATCGCAATAAGGAGAATTTTTTTCTCTCAGAAGGTCTTAGTCTGTGGAATTCTCTTCCCCAGAGAACAGTGGAGACTGAGTGATTGAATATATTCAAGGCTGAGTTAGATATTTGATCAGCAGAAAAGCTGAGGGTTATTGAGGATGGACAAGAAAGTGGAGTGAGGCCACAATCAGATCAGCCATGATCTTATCGAATGGTACAGCAGGCTCAAGGGGCCGAGTGGCCTATTCCTGATCCAAATGTTTGTTTTCCCATTCTGGCCTGCTTGTCCCCTGATAACCATTGACTTAATATTGGGGCCACAAGCCAAACTTACATAAACATAAGTAAGGCAAAGTATATAGTTCTTAACAGTGGCACTGCTTACAGCATCCTAAAATGAATGCTTTTCCTGGGGGAAAATTCTTTTGGATCTGCTACGTGGCGAGTTGCAGAATTTTGGATAAGGCAAAATGAAAACTGCTGTCATTTATTGACTTTCCATTAATACGGTGCAGATCACCACCTTGTGGTGTATGCTATCCACTGCACTTTCTTACCCCTCGGTTTACATTTCCTTTGTATTACTTTTTCAAATAATTATTTGGTGGCTTGAGTTACCGTCCTGCCAGGAATGCCAGAAACCCCCCCCACCCCCCCAACTAAAGTACAATGGATAATATATAATCGACATCTTTACCATGAATACATTACCATTAAGGTGAATTTCTAACTTTCTTGCTGCATTTCAAATCCTGCACTTAGTTGTTGCAGCAGGTTTGCCTGGTCAGTCATTATAGATGAGCCATATTATTGGAGGGTTAGGAGGCCGGTAACCATTCTCGACCCATTCCCTTTTCGGTGTTGGTTGATGAATAATTGTCAAAGACTCGAGCAGCGATCCCCTTTATTTTTAACCTTCCATTTTGACTTTAATGGATTGTCAAATGGTAATACAGAAATACTACCAAAGGAACCTCGTGATACCCTCCAAATCAAAGAAAATGGTACACGTTTTCTTGACAACAATTTTTAAAAATTAGTCATGTAATCACAGCTCTTCACTTTCTGAAAAATGATTTTTTAAAAATACCTTCAAATGAGACTCACTAATTTGAAACGAGACAGCACAAACTGTGTTAAAACTGCGAGGCCATCTTCCAACGGGATGGGGAGAAAAGCAAACAAGACCCTCCCCCAAGGAAGCGTGAAGACACCCAACACATCAGGAGATCTTAAAAATGCAATGTGCTGGATTTTAATCAACCATAATCCTATCAACACAATGGGGACCTGCTAGCCAACCAGGGTATACAACCTTGGACATCCTGTGGAGGGTGAAAGAACCCCATCTCCTGTTGGTTTTCACTGTCTTGAAATGTATCAAAAGGCTTCTAATAAGAAACATCAAAAAATATGATTACTTGTTCTGCAACAATTACTACAGCAGACATGGTAATTGAATTCCTTTGGAATATATATCTACAGCAGGGTTTTAAGAACCGAGTATTACCAAGCCAAAAGAGATGCCATCAGAGAGTTTGGAAAAAGACTTCAGCAGTGGAACAGGTTGAAGAGATACATCTCTCTCCCTCTCTCCTGGGAACAAGTGCAGCAGCCCGTTCAAGAAATCAGAGGACCCAAGACCTACCAACTAACCGAGATCTTGTAGGGATTTCAAGATCTACGTTTACCTGCTCCAGGGAAGCAGATAATTTCAACTGGCTACAATATTTAATAATCTATGCCTCAAAGACGAGCAAAGGACTTCTAACTGTATTTTCTTTCAACTTTTATTTGGACTCTAACTTTCCTTACTTGAAACCTGCGTCTGTGTGTGACATCACATTCATTATTATTTTTTTCCTCGTTTAATGTCTAATAAATTTGCTCCTTCCTTGACTCAAGAAAATCATGCGGATGCTGGAAATCCAAAACAAAAACAGAATTACCTGGAAAAACTTAGCAGGTCTGGCAGCATCGGCGGAGAAGAAAAGAGTTGACGTTTCGAGTCCTCATGACCCTTCAACAGAACTGAGTGAATCTTAGGAGAAGGGTGAAATATAAATATAAATATAAATATAATTCAAAGTTCTGTCGAAGGGTCATGAGGACTCGAAACGTCAACTCTTTTCTTCTCCGCCGATGCTGCCAGACCTGCTGAGTTTTTCCAGGTAATTCTGTTTTTGTTTTGGGTGAAATATAAGCTGGTTTAAGGTGGCGGTGGGGGGGGGTGGTGGTGTGGTTGTAGGGACAAGCAAGCAGTGATAGGAGCAGATAATCAAAAGATGTCACAGATAAAAGAACAAAAGAACACAGTTGAAGTTGGTGATATTATCTAAACGAATGTGCTAATTAAGAATGGTTGGTAGGGCACTCAAGGTATAGCTCTAGTGGGGGCGGGGGAACATAAAAGATTTAAAAATAATGGATATAGGTGGGAAAAGAAAAATCTATATAAATTATTGGAAAAAACAAAAGGAAGGGGGAAGAAACAGAAAGGGGGTGGGGATGGAGGAGGGAGTTCAAGACCTAAAGTTGTTGGACTCGATATTCAGTCCGGAAGGCTGTAAAGTGCCTAGTCGGAAGATGAGGTGCTGTTCCTCCAGTTTGTGTTGGGCGTCACTGGAACAATGCAGCAAGCCAAGGACAGACATGTGGGCAAGAGACCAGGGTGGAGTGTTAAAATGGCAAGCCACAGGGAGGTTTGGGTCATTCTTGCGGACAGACCGAAGGTGTTCTGCAAAGCAGTCGCCCAGTTTACGTTTGGTCTCTTCAATGTAGAGGAGACTACATTGGGAGCAACGAATGCAGTAGACTAAGTTGGGGGAAATGCAAGTGAAATGCTGCTTCACTTGAAAGGAGTGTTTGGGCCCTTGGATGGTGAGGAGAGAGGAAGTGAAGGGGCAGGTGTTACATCTTTTGCGTGGGCATGGGGAGGTGCCATAGGTGGGGGTTGAGGAGTAGGGGGTGATGGAGGAGTGGACCAGGGTGTCCCGGAGGGAATGATCCCTACGGAATGCCGCCCGGCGAGGCGAAGGGAAGATGTGTTTGGTGGTGGCATCATGCTGGAGTTGGCGGAAATGGCGGAGGATGATCCTTTGAATGCGGAGGGTGGTGGGGTGATAAGTGAGGACAAGGGGGACCCTATCATGGTCCTGGGAGGGAGGAGAAGGCGTGAGGGTGGATGTGCGGGAGATGGGCCGGACACAGTCGAGGGCCCTGTCAACGACCGTGGGTGGAAAACCTCGGTTAAGGAAGAAGGAGGACGTGTCAGAGGAACTGTTTTTGAAGGTAGCATCATCGGAACAGATGCGACGGAGGTGAAGGAACTGAGAGAATGGGATGGAGTCCTTACAGGGAGCGGGGTGTGAGGAGCTGTAGTCAAGGTAGCTGTGGGAGTCGGTAGGTTTGTAATGGATATTGGTGGACAGTCTATCACCAGAGATTGAGACAGAGAGGTCAAGGAAGGGAAGGGAAGTGTCAGAGATGGACCACGTGAAAATGATGGAGAGGTGGAGATTGGAAGCAAAATTAATATATTTTTCCAAGTCCCAACGAGAACATGAAGCAGCACCGAAGTAATCATTGATGTACTGGAGAAAGAGTTGTGGAAGGGGGCTGGAGTAGGACTGGAACAAGGAATGTTGCACATACCCCATAAGAGACAGGTATAGCTGGGGCCCATGCGGGTACCCATAGCCACACC
This sequence comes from Carcharodon carcharias, assembly GCF_017639515.1. Taxonomy (NCBI): domain Eukaryota; kingdom Metazoa; phylum Chordata; class Chondrichthyes; order Lamniformes; family Lamnidae; genus Carcharodon; species Carcharodon carcharias. Next base: position 3,632,228 of record NC_054481.1, on the reverse strand, counting down.
TTTTATTTGGAGGAAGTGAGAGGAGTTGAAGGAGAAATTGTTCAATATGAGAACAAGTTCAGCCAGACGGGCGAGAGTAGTGGTGGATGGGGATTGTTCGGGCCTCTGTTCGAGGAAGAAGCTAAGGGCCCTCAGACCATCCTGGTGGGGGATGGAGGTGTAGAGGGATTGGACGTCCATGGTGAAGAGGAAGCAGTTGGGGCCAGGGAACTGGAAATTGTTGATGTGACGTAAGGTGTCAGAGGAATCACGGATGTAGGTGGGAAGGGACTGGACAAGGGGAGAGAGAAGGGAGTCAAGATAACGAGAAATGAGTTCTGTGGGGCAGGAGCAAGCTGAAGCGATCGGTCTACCAGGACAGTTCTGGTTGTGGATTTTGGGTAGGAGGTAGAAGCGGGCCGTCCGAGGTTGGGCGACTATCAGGTTGGAAGCTGTGGGAGGAAGATCCCCAGAGGAGATGAGGTCAGTGACAGTCCTGGAAACAATGGCTTGATGTTCAGTGGTGGGGTCATGGTCCAAGGAGAGGTAGGAGGAAGTGTCTGTGAGTTGACGCTCAGCCTCCGCGAGATAGAGGTCAGTGCGCCAGACAACAGCACCACCCTTGTCAGCGGGTTTGATGACAATGTCAGGGTTGGACCTGAGAGAACGGAGTGCAGCAAGTTCAGAGAGAGAGACAGAGAGAGATTAGAATGGGTGAGAGGAGCAGAGAAATTGAGACGACTAATGTCGCGCCGACAGTTCTCAATGAAAAGATCAAGAGAAGGTAAGAATCCAGAGGGAGGGATCCAGGTGGAGGAAGAATATTGGAGGTGGGTGAAAGGATCCGTTGAACTGGGAGAGGACTCCTGCCCAAAGAAGTGAGCCCGGAGACGAAGACGGTGGAAGAAGAGTTCAGCATCATGCCGAGCCCAAAATTCATTGAGGTGAGGGCGTAAGGGTATGAAACTAAGTCCTTTGCTGAGCACTGAACGTTCAGCATCGGAGAGGGGAAGGTCAGGGGGTATAGTGAATACACGGCTGGGGCTGGGATTGGAAGATGGGGTGGGGACGGAGGGACAGGCCGGGGTGGAGGGTCCTAGATGGGTGTTGGTGTCGATGAGTTGTTGGAGCTTGCATCCCTTAGCACTTGAGAGAAAGAGAAAAAGTTTCTTGTTGAGGCGTCGGATGAGACAAAGAATAAAATGAAACTGGGGGCACGCGCAGCTTTGAAAAAGGGTACGGTGGTGCTGCTGGAGGGAGAGGTCGAGTGTGTTCATATGGCGGCGCATGGCACCGAGTGTGGATCTCAGAATGTGATGGGAACAGCAGTCCGAGAAACGTTTTATGTCCCGGAGATACCTGTAATCCTGGGTGGGTTCGAAACATGAGGGGTGGAATTTCAGTTGAAATCCACGTGGGGTAAGTCGGAGGCGGAGACAGTCACTGAGAAAGGAGATATGGCTGTGAAAGCGGGTTTTAGTAAACACCTTGTCAAACACCAGAAGAGAAATGGAAAGCAATGAAGGTGAACAAAGCAAAAGAGAGATACGGAAATCTTGTCGCAGAGACGAACAAAACTTCTTCAAGAGGTAGGCATTTCTTGAAGAGGAGTGGCAGTCAATTAAACACAGAGATAAAAACAAAAAAACTGCGGATGCTGGAAATCCAAAACAAAAACAGAATTACCTGGAAAAACTCAGCCGGTCTGGCAGCATCGGCGGAGAAGAAAAGAGTTGACGTTTCAAGTCCTCATGACCCTTCAACAGAACTAGGTGAATCCAAGGAGAGGAGTGAAAGGGGTGAATATAGATTTTTCTTTTCCCACCTATTTCCATTATTTTTAAATCTTTTATGCTCCCCCCACCCCAACTAGAGCTATACCTTGAGTGCCCTACCATCCATTCTTAAGTAGCACATTCGTTTAGATATCACCAACTTCAACACCTGTGTTCTTTTGTCTGTGACATCTTTTGATTATCTGCTCCTATCACTGCTTGCTTGTCCCTACAACCACACCACCCACCCCCCCCCCCTCCACTTCTCTCCCCCCACCCCCACCTTAAATCAGCTTATATTACACCCCTCTCCTTGGATTCACCTAGTTCTGTTGAAGGGTCATGAGGACTAGAAACATCAACTCTTTTCTTCTCCGCCAATGCTGCCAGACCTGCTGAGTTTTGCCAGGTAATTCAGTTCTTGTTTTAGAAATTTAAAAATCTTTGTTATGAGCTAACGACGAGGCTGAATAGAGGGGAACCAGTTCACTCCTCCTCAACTGACCGTAACATTGCCAAAGTATTTAGTTTCAACAGTGATCAATAACAAACACAACAGAGCAAAGTTTAATGCAAAGCCAAGTGGGATTAAAGGCAGTAGACTCCAACTTGTCCACGAGACAAACTGTTTCTCTAATTTGGGGGGATGGTGATGGGATAGAAAGCTTGGTCTTGGTCCTTGGACTGATTCTTAAAAAAGAGTACAATGTCTATAGGCTTCTCTATTTCTCCTTTACCAACAGCACACATTACTTTAAAGAACTTCAATGAATTGGTTAAACATGATTTCCCTTGCCATGTTGACTCTGCCTGGTTACCTTGAATTTTTCGAAGTGTCCTATTATAACGTCTTTAATAACAGCTTTCAACATTTTCTCTGTGACAGATGTTAAGCATACTGGCCTATAGTTTCCCGTTTTCTGTCTGTCTCTCGTTTTGAATAAAGGAGTTACATTTGCTATTTTTCAATCTTATGGAACCTTCCCTGAATCAGGACATGTGACCAAATAGCTTGGCCAGAGGTAGGCTTTTAAAGAAGCTTTAAGGAGTAGAAAGGTCAAGCAGCTGAAGTCACTGGTGCCAATGGTTGAGTGAACATAATGGGGGAGCATGCAAGAAGTCAGAATTGGAATGTTGGCACAGGGAGCTTTGATAACAAAGGTGAATTCAACGTATGTACAATTAAATATAAAGAACCAAGTGTTGCTGATGTTAGTCAGCAACCACAAGGGTGATGGGTGGGCAGGACATGCCAATTTAGAATGCAGGTAATCGTTTCGGATGGGCTCATGTTTAGAGATTAAAAATAAGATATTCTTGAGATGTCCAGAGATAATCACTGGAGAGAAGATTCTTGGGAGTACAACTGGATTGATTGGAATGTAAGAAAATCACCATCACCAGGGGCATGGCACCAAGCAAATTGCTGGAGCTGCGGGCTGATAAATCCCCAAGTCTTGATGGACTTCATCCTAGAGTCTTAAAAGTGTCCACTGAGATAGTTTGTGTTGGCTTTAACTTTCTAAAATTCCCTAGATTCGGGGAAGGTTCCATGAGATTGCAAAATAGCAAATGTAACTCCTTTATTCAAAAGGGAGACACAGAAAGCAGGAAGCTATAGGCCAGTATGCTTAACATGCCATAGGGAAAATGTTGAAAGCTGTTATTAAAGATGTTACAGTAGCACACTTCGCAAAATTTAAGGTAACCAGGCAGTCAACATGGAAAGGGAAATCGTGTATAACCAATTCATTGGGGTTCTTTAAAGTAACATGTGCTGTTAGTAAAGGGGAGCCGATGGGTGCACTATGCTTAGATATCCAGAAGGCAATTGATAAGGTGCCACATCAAATGTTATTGCATAAAATAAAGGCACATTGTGTAAGGGGTAATATACTGGCATGGATAGATTAGATAGCTGAAGGAAACAATAGGCATAAATGGGCTATTTTCTGGTTGACAATATGTGTGCCACAGGGGTCAGTTCTGGGACCTCGACCTTTTATAATTTAGATAAATAACTTGGATGAAGGGGCTGATTATATGGTTGCTAAATTTGCTGATGACACAAAGATAGACAGGAAAATAAGTTGTGAAGAGGGCGTGAGGACACTATAAAGGAATATGTAGGTTAAGTAAGTGAGCAAAGATCTGGCAAATGGAGTAAAATGCGGGAAAATGACAAATTTTCCAGTTTGGCAGGAAGAAAAAAATAACAATTATCTAAATGATGAGACTGCAGATCTGGGTGTCATAGTGCATGAATATTTGTATCCAAGAACAGCAAGTAACGAGGAAAGCTAATAGAATGTTATCGTCCGTTGAGAGTTGATTACAAAAATAGGGAAGTTATGCAGGACGTTGGTGAGACCACAAGTGGGGTATTGTGTACAGTATTGGTCTCCTTATTTAAGGATGTAAATAAATGTTTTAGAAGCAGTTTGGAGACTTACTAGACTAATTCCTGGAACAGGCAGGGTGTTTTATGAGGAAAGTTGGACAGGTTAGGCTTGTATCCACTGGAGTTTAGAAGAGTAAGAGGTGACTCAATTGAAACATACAAGACCCTGAAGGGTGGATGTGGAAAGGGTGTTTCCTCTTGAGCATCTAGTACAGGCTCATCGAAACTTTCTGCCTAGAGAGCCACATTTCCATTTTTCCCCCTCGCTCAAGGCCAAGATTTCAGAAAGATACATGAATTTCAAGAGTATGAAAAAACTTACTGAGCAAAAACAAAAGCAATAAATTGATAAAAATGACATGAGGGTGCATGAGAGTTTATGTCCCGCTTGCTCACTCAGCCTCACCCAGAGAGTGGTTTGGTTTGTAGGGATGAGGCTAACAGATTGATGAGACAGGGAGTGACTTATTCACCCACCCACTCATACATACTGATAAAAACAAAAAACTGTGGATGCTGGAAACCCAAAACAAAAACAGAATTACCTGGAAAAACTCAGCAGGTCTGGCAGCATCGGCAGAGAAGAAAAGAGTTGACGTTTCGAGTCCTCGTGACCCTTCAACAGAACTGGTTTTTCTTTACAACGAGAGGGGTGAAACACACGGCCTGGTCATGACTTCCCTCTCCACCCTCTCTTACCTCTACTGTACCCACCACCCCCACCTTCGCTTCCTTCCACCAGCCCCCCACAGCACCTTCTCTTGACGGCCCCTCACTCTCCAACCAGGCCTGCTGTAACACCTTAACTCCACCACCCCCAACCGCAGAATGCCTCTTGCTCCCCACAAGATCATCTTCTGCCCCAAAACTTACCTCCACCAATGATTGCTGCTTGCCCACTCAGACTGTTTCTTTCCCACATTTGCTTAGTGAGCCTATCAGCAACAATTAGGGGCGACTAACAGCCTGTGATTGGAGGACCCACCCTTACAGAATCTTCAATTTCACATACCCGCTGACCAACATTTTTAGCAGTGGCTCCAGGGGCCACAATCTTGGACGGAATGGGGACATTCTTTTTCAAAAGGCAGAGCCTTTGAGTGTTTTTAAATGTAGAGGTAAATAGATTCTAGATAAGCAAGGGAGTGAAAGATTAACCAGAGGTAGACAGGAATGTGGAGTTGAGGCTAATAATCAGGTCATGATCTTATTGAACGGCAAAGCAGCCTACTCCTGCTCCTAATTCACGTTTGAATGCAAAACCTAAAGTGAAAGTTCTCAGTGATCTTTCTTGCCAAGTCTGCAATAATATGCTCAAAATTTAGGTATCCAAAAACAGCCAAAAATCCTTCCACTTGCTCTGGATATCAATTCAGTCTGACTTAAAAGACAACAAAATAAATGGTTTCAATGTTTTATTATAGACTGGTATTAAGTTTTAGAAAAAGAATCCTAGGATTTTTCCTCCTGTATGTTTTCGCTTGGCCTCTTCATGGTCCATGATGCCAGCTGAGGTCGTTAGAACGAGGTACCTATCATTTAAAAAAATTACATCCATTAAGCTGAAATCTTAACCACTTGAATTAACATTTCAAAATCGAAAGCAATCTTTTGTCACCGTTGTCAGGAATGTTTGTGAATTTGTCCAATCACCCAGAATACATTATGTTAATATGCAACAGTATCAAGTTTAGCCATTACACAATCTAGAACATGTTTGATTGGGCTTCTGCAGAAATGTCTGCAAAACCAGGCTTTAACCATCCCACAAAGAGCAGTTAAATCATAATGGTTGGCACTATCCTAAATATTGCCAAAAACATTCCAAACTGCTTCCTGAGAAAAGGTCTGATTGAACCAATTTAACAAGTGGCTTTGCAGCTTCTACAACGGAATCTTGGTTTGTTTCCAAGAACTTCAATGCGAGTTAAAACTACACACCTCAGCCAATCTTACTCTGTAGATAGACTGAAGAAAACTGCAGATTTTAGATTGAGTGTCTAAAATCTCTCAGATTGAGAGTGAAATTAATTCCTACCCTCTTCCATAATCTTCAGAAATTCATCTCAAGTACAACCAAAGTTTAGTCCTAATGACTAAAAAAGAAAACTCAATGCTCAGATACTGCAGCAGATTCACTTCACTTATCAGAACCTCACTCATGACTAAAATGACGAGTTTTAACTTAGAATTACAGCTAGTTTTCCTGTCTTGTCATTTTTTCCCATTGAATTTGACAATCAATCCTCACGGATTGACAGTAGATTCTCTCTGCAGTGAAGTATACAGCATTGCTGCAGGTACAGCACAGCCAAACATTTTTAGTAACCCCATTAGAAAAGTGCAGAGTAGAAAAAGTGAACATGGAATCATGCCATGGAAAGGTGGTGGTGGCGTAGTGATAGCGTCACTGGGCTGGTAATCCACAGACCCAGGGCAATGCTCCACCACAGCAGATGGTGGAATTTTAATTCAATAAAAATCTCCAATTAAAAGCCTGATGACCTTGAAATCATTGACGATTGTCGTAAAATCCTAACTGGTTCACTAATGGACTTTAGGGAGGAAATCTGCCATCACCACCTGGTCTGGCCTACACGTAACTTCAGATCCTTAGGAATGCGGTGGATTCAAATGCCCTCTGAAATGGCCGAGCAAGGCACTGCTAAAAAGTAATGAAACTGGGCGGACCACCCAGCATTGACCTAAGCACCAAAAACAACAAACCCAGCCCTGTCAATCCTGTGAAGTCCTCCATCTGAACGCTTATACCAAAATTGGGAGAGTTGTCTCACAGACTAGTCAAGCAACAGCCTGACAGTCATATTCATGGAATCATATCTTACAGATCATGTCCCAGACACCAACATCAACATCCCTGGGTATGTCCTGTCCCACCGACAGGGCAGGCCCAGCAGAGGTGGCGGCACAGTGGTATACAGTCAGGAGGGAGTTGCCCTGGGAGTCCTCAGCATTGACTCCGGACTCCATGAAGTCTCATGACATCAGGTCAAACATGGGCAAGGAAACCTGCTGATTACCATGTACCGCCCTCCCTCAGCTGTTGAATCAGTGCTCCTCCATGTTGAACACAACTTGGAGGAAGCACTGAGGGTGGCAAGGGCACAGAATGTGCCCTGAGTGGGCGATTTCAATGTCAACACCAAGAGTGGTTAGGTAGCACAGCAGACCGAGCTGGTGAATCCTGAAGGTCATAGCTGCTGGACTGGGTCTGTGGCTGTTGCTGAGCGAACCAAGAGCAAAAAAAACTTACTTCACCTAATCCTCATCAACCTACCTGCTGCAAATCCATTTGTCCCCAGCATCAGTAGGAGTCACCAACTCAGTCCGTGTGGAGACGAAGTACCATCTTCACATTACGAACATCCTCCATCGTGTTGAGTGACCCAAAACCATGCTAAACTGGACAGATTTTGAACAGATCTAACAACTCAAGACTGAGCATCCATGAGGCGCTGTGGGCCATCAGCAGCAGAATTGTACTCAACTGCAAGCTGTAACCTCATGGCCTGGCATTTCCCCCACTCTAACGCTACCACCAAGCCAGAGGATCACCCCTGGTTCAATGAAGAGTGCAGGAGGGAATGCCAAGAGCAACACCAGGCATACCTAAAAATGAGGCGTCAACCTGGCAAAACTTGCATGCCAAACAGCATAAGCAGCAAGTGATGGGCAAAGTTAAGCGATCTCACAACCAACAGATCAGATCTAAGCTGTGCAGTCCTGCCACATCCAGTTGAGAATGATGGTGGACAATTAAACAACTCACTGGAGGAGGAGGCGCCACACATATCCCCATCCTCAATGATGGGGGAGCCCAGCACAGCAGTACATAAGATAAGGCTGAAGCACTTGTAACAATCCTCAGCCAATTTGATTCACTCCATGTGCTATCAAGAAATGACTGAAGGCACTGGACATTGCAAAGGCTGTGGGGCCTGACAATATTCCAGCAATAGTGAAGACTTGTGCTCCAGAACTTGCCACGCCCCTAGCCAAGCAGTTCCAGTACTGCTACAACACTGGCATCTACCTTGCTATATGGAAAATTGCCCAGGTATGTCCTGTACAAAGAGCAGAACAAATTCAACCAGGCCAATTACTGCCCCAGTCTACTCTCCATCATCAGTAATGGAAGGGGTCATCATCAGTGCTATCAAGCGGCACTTGCTTAGCAATAACCTGCTCACTGATGCCCAGTTTGGGTTCCACCAGGTCCACTCAGCTCCTGACCTCATCACAGCCTTGGTTCAAACAAACATTGACAAAAGAGCTGAACTCCAGAGGTGAGGTGAGAGTGACTGCCCTTGACATCAAGGCCGCATTTGACAGTGTGGCATCAAGGAGCCCTAGCAAAACTGGAGTCAATGGGAATTAGGATGAAAACTCTCCACCGGTTGGAGTCATACCCAGCAGAAAGGAAGACAGTTGTGGTTGTTGGAGGCCAGGCACCTCAGTTCCAGGACATCACTGCAGGAGTTCCTCAGGGTAGTGTCCTCAGCCTAACCATCTTCAGCTGCTTCATCAATGACCTTCCTTCCATCACAAGGTCAGAAGTGGGGATGTTCGCTGATGATTGCACAATGTTCAGCACCATTCACAAGTCCTCAAATACTGAAGCAGGCCATGTACAAATGCAGCAAGACCTGGACAATATCCAGGTTTGAACTGACAAGTGGCAAGTAACATTCCAGCCAGACAAGTGCCAGGCAATGACCACATCCAACTAGAGAATCTAACCATCACCCCATGACATTCAATGGCATTATCATCGCAAAATCCGCCGCTATCAACATCCTGGGGGTTACCATTGACCAGAAACTGAATTGGGCTAGCCATATAAATACTGTGGCTACAAAAGCAATTCAGAAGCTAGGAATCCTGCAATGAGTAACTCACCACCTGACTCACCAAAGCTTGTCCACCATTTGCAAGGCACAAGTCAGGAGTGTGGTGGAATACTCTCCAGTTGCATGGATGAATGCAGCTCCAACAACACTGAAGAAGCTTGACACCGTCTAGGACAAAGCAGCCTGCTTGATTGATACCACATCCACATTCATTCACTCCCTCCACTGCCAACCAACAGTGGCAACAGTGTGTACCATCTACAAAATGCACTGCAGGAACTCAAAGCTCCTCAGACAGCACCTTTCGATCCACAACTCCTACCATCTCGAAGGACAAGGGCAGCAGAGACATGGGAACACCACCATCATCTCTCCAAGCCACTTATCATCCTGACTTTGAAAAATATCGCTGTTCCTTCACTGTCACTGGGTCAAAATCCTGGAACTCACTTCTAACAGCACTGTGGGTGTATCTAGACCACATGGACTGCAGCGGTTCAAGAAGGCAGCTCATCACCACCTTCTCAAGGTCAATTAGGGATGGACAATAACTGATGGCCCAGCCAGTGACACCCAGATCATGTCAATGAATAAATAAAATTTTACCCAAAGATCACTGAAGCGAAATCAGAAAGCATCTAAGAGGTTGAATTTCTTCAGGGCATCAATATGTGCTAAGGTTATTGTGTTGGGGATTTGGGGCGGGGGCCAGAAGAAGTCTGTGAATACCCATAAAATACCCAGCATAGGTTTGTCAATATTTGGGCAGGTACAGCTTGCTGATCAAGGACACTACTCCATGCCTGTCAGTTGACACAATTGGAAAAAAAATGAATAAAATTAGACAAAGGCCGGGTTAGTGTATTACATAAATACTGAAGTGGTAGAATGTGCACAATCAGCATGAATGTCTAAAGCTGGGTCTACACAAGAACAGCACTGATCAGTTAATCTTTCTGTATACAGCACTCTAACTGAGCTAGACTTTGCTGCTCAAAAGCTTTGTTTGAACAAGTTGAAGCCAAAAAATCCGGAAGCTGAACAATGCACAACATGAAGAGCTACATCTCCACTTCACACCCACGGTCTGAACTTCCGCGTGAGACTTCACGCTCCATCCGCTATTTATCCAAATCCTGTCCAACTGATCAAACTTCATCACTACAGCCGAAACTCTGAAAATGAGTAGCCTGACAAAAAGGAATCTGGAACAAGGGAGCACAGTTCCAGTTAAGGAGCCAACAATTTCAGACAGAGATGAGGAGAAATGTCTTCACTTCCAAGGGCTGAGAGCCTTTTGAACTCTCTACTCAAGGTTGTGGATGCTCCATCGTTGAATATATTTAAGGCTGAGTTAGCCAGGTCTTTGATCTCGGGGAGTTAAGAGACATGGGGAGCAGGAAGGAAAGTGGAGTTGAAGCCAAAGATCAGCCTTGATCATATTGAATGGTAGAATAGGCTCTGGCACTTGGGTCGTCTCCTGCTCCTATTTCTTTATGTTTACTATATCCTGCCAAGAACACAGTGCATTTGTATAGTCAATGCATGATTATCTATTTACATGTAAGTAGGCTTCATAAAATATAACAGGTTCTATAAAACTGTAGCATACAATGCAGGGATAGAATCATCCACACACATCCCAATCAGCAGCAGTTATGATTCCCTTCATTTGGATTGGGGTGGAGTGTACAGGGGGTTGGGGTAAGGAACATTATATTGATCAGAAGTTTGTGCTAAGGTCAAACAGCAATTGGGTCACTATAGTAGAAAGATGGTGTGGGGTGGCAGCACATGAGGGAAGACACCTGACTTGTTATCCAGCACTGCAAAATGGGAAATCATCAATAGAACAAATCATGACTCTCATTCATGAGAGAATTAAATCCTTGGAAGTCAATGCAGAAATTGGCTCTGATTAAGGGAGGTCAGCCTGAGGAACCAAATGCAATAATCCTGGGTCCACTAAAGTCTGGAATTTCTCCCGTGGACTGGAGATGCCCATGTAGCGTCAGTGTTTTAAGAGAAATCAAAACCCAAGAATGAAATCAGTTAGGCTTCTGATGTATTCGGGTTGATGGAAGGTATTGTGCTTGGAAAAGCAAAAAAGGAGCCTGAAAGGAAATGAACAGATTCAGGGAACTGAAGTCTTTTCTCCCCTTGGTTTAGTATGCAAGTTAAGGTGACAGGACTGAGATTTTTCAAAAAGAAACAGAGGGAATAGATTCTCAGGAGAATAACTCAGTCCAGCAAAGTGACCAGAGTACAAAAAAACTCAGTTAGGTTAAATGGTAGGAAGTGGTTTCTTTAAAAAAAGGCCAAACACCTTTGGTATAATTACTAATGCAGAAAGCCTGGATTCACTGCAAGCATTTAAAAATAAAACAAGGGGTACCCAAGAGGCCAGTTATAGAAGGCAAGGGGAGAACTAATTACCCATCAGTTACTTCAGTCTTAGAGTTTGTACAATTGAGGGGAAAGTGGCGGCCAGAGGAATTTCAAATTCCTCAACCCCTTGCATCTTTTATTCGTCTCTCTTCAGAAGATAGATTATGTTTACAGGCTGGATGAAACAATTGACCTAACACTGTGGTGGTACCAGGGACTACTGGTACCCATTAAATCTGAGTCACTGGACCTTTCTGTAAGTTTGACAAGTAAGCACACAATTTTACAGCAAGTTTCAACTCAAACATACTTTGAATAGCTCCCAGACTCATCTATACACTTTGTTTTGAAAAAAGAATGTTAGCCAGGTGGTGCAACCCTATCCCCAGTCTGGTCTCCAAAGCAAGCTGCACCCCTCACTGGCTAGTGTGTACGGATTTGGCTGCCGAAGGTCAAAATGAAGGCAAAAACTCCAAAGCAAAAAGCTCCCCAGGGACAGGCTAATTAATCATTAAACAATGGGAAGCATGGTATGAAAACTAACATCAGAGCTTCACCCAATTCAGTCACTGGCTAGGAACATCTGTCTGGATTTTCTATATTCAAGAGCCCATGGTCACACTTACCCAAACTGACGAGAAGGCAGGAGACCGTTCTGCCACCTTTCTAGTTCCTTTACTTGAACATCGAATCTGGGGCTAATGACACCGCACTATTAGGGAACAAGAAACAAAGCTTTAAGCCAGGTTACATTACAAGATACATACAAAGTGCTTTACACCGAACTTACAAACACCAATTTAAATATCCAAGTATTTATCCTTCAACAATCATAACAGATTGGCTGGTCTTTGTCTCATTGCTGCTTTGAGGAGGATGTCGTGGACAAACTGACTGCCTTTTAGAGATAGCAAGAAAGTTTGACTTTCCACAAGTAGTAAAGATAAGGAAAATCATTTGAATGGCCCATGAAGGAGGAAAAATACTACGGTTTGTCTTAAATATTGAGTGAGCAGAGGAATATGAAAGCAATCACGCTTCCTCGGACAATCACAGAAGTGGTTACTCTTCATAATAAAAGTTACAGAAAGGGCATGATTCCACAACTGGTTAAATACATACATTGAGAGAGATCTATTCTTTACCTTGTTCAGTCTGCCTGTGAGATTGACAACTATTTTCCCACCCCTGTGGTCATCAATAATCTCAAACTCTCCAATGTAGCCTGTAAATAAAAAACACATGTTTTTAAGTCTAAGAAATCACCCAATGTCTTATAAATATCTTGCCAAAAATTTTCCAAATGATAGTCCTGGCTCAAGGGTTACAAAACATCTCCCATATTTACTGTAAAAAGCAGTACGTTATGCAAAATTTAGCTGAGCTGGATCAAAAGGATGACAATTCAAGAGCTATCAGCCTAAAACATTGCAGGATGTCCGTCCCCTTTCTAGGCTACCAGAAACAGAATGGTTTCAAGAGAATGAATGGTTTAGGTCTCTCAAGCCCCAGTGTGAGCAACTGCAGCTTCGTTGTACCAAATGCATGCCCCAGAGACTTACAGCATTTCAGTGGTAATAACACAATGTATTTTGAACAAAACAGGACAAAATATAATCATCTCACCATGCTTCATCATTACAGTCAGGAATCTCACGATCACTTTGGAGCATGGTCGGATGAGAACCTGCCGTTTTCCACGTTTCTCTGCGTTGTTGATGCTTGTAAGGGCATCGGCGAGAACATTCATGCGCACCATGATGCCTGAGAAGGAAGGGAACAGGTTACAGGTGTTGCTCCGGCATGTCACCTGCGGCTTTCTTCAACATAACCCCACCCCCCTACAAAACGCACACACCCCTTCGAGCCCCCCATGTGGCAGGAGAGGCTACAGGTCAGACACTGGACCCATCAGCCATCTCAGAACCTACCCCCTCCTCCTCCCACCCCCACCCTCTTACTCCTACCCCCCTCTCCCCTCCCTCCTACCCCCCTCTCTTCTGCCTCCTACCCCCCTCTCTTCTGCCTCCTACCCTCCTCTCTCCTCTCCCTCCTACCCCCCCCTCTCCTCTCCCTCCTACCCCCCCCTCTCCTCTCCCTCCTACCCCCCCTCTCCTCTCCCTCCTACCCCCCTCTCCTCTCCCTCCTACCCCCCCCTCTCCTCTCCCTCCTACCCCCCCCCTCTCCTCTCCCTCTTATCCCCCCCTCTCCTCTCCCTCCTATCCCCCCCTCTCCTCTCCCTCCTACCCCCCTCTCCTCTCCCTATCCCCCCCCCTCCTCTCCCTATCCCCCCCCCCTCCTATCCCCCCCTCTCCTCTCCCTCCTACCCCCCTCTCCTCTCCCTCCTATCCCCCCCTCTCCTCTCCCTCCTATCCCCCCTCTCCTCTCCCTCCTACCCCCCTCTCCTCTCCCTCCTATCCCCCTCTCCTCTCCCTCCTATCCCCCCCTCTCCTCTCCCTCCTATCCCCCCCTCTCCTCTCCCTCCTACCCCCCTCTCCTCTCCCTCCTATCCCCCCCTCTCCTCTCCCTCCTACCCCCCTCTCCTCTCCCTCCTATCCCCCCCTCTCCTCTCCCTCCTATCCCCCCCTCTCCTCTCCCTCCTATCCCCCCCCTCCTCTCCCTCCTATCCCCCTCTCCTCTCCCTCCTACCCCCCTCTCCTCTCCCTCCTACCCCCCTCTCCTCTCCCTCCTATCCCCCCCTCTCCTCTCCCTCCTATCCCCCCCTCTCCTCTCCCTCCTATCCCCCCTCTCCTCTCCCTCCTATCCCCCCCTCTCCTCTCCCTCCTACCCCCCTCTCCTCTCCCTCCTATCCCCCTCTCCTCTCCCTCCTATCCCCCCCTCTCCTCTCCCTCCTACCCCCCTCTCCTCTCCCTCCTACCCCCCTCTCCTCTCCCTCCTACCCCCCCACCCCCCCCCCACCTCTCCTCCCACCCCCTCCCCTCAGAGCGGAGTGGAAGCGACTCATCCTCAATCCCCCAGGGGCTGGCTGAGTTGGAGCGAGCTGCAGGGGCAGGAAAGCTACACGCGAGGACGTGAGGTTACAGCTGTGGCCGAGTTAATTCCACATTCTCCCGCTCAACGCCGGCCTCCAGCTCTCAAACCCCAGAGCGGGCGGGACGGCGGGACTGAGGCCAAAGGGAGACATGGCAGCTGCAGGAAAGGCATCGCTCTCCCACCCAACCCCCACCCCGCGACTCTAACTCAGCCGGGCCCCAAGAGGCCTGTGCAACCCGAGTGCTCAACCCCGGTCTGCAGCCGCCTCCGCCTCCCGCATGAAAGGAATTCCCTAAACCGGGAAAAGGAGATGAGGTGTGGGGGGGGGGGGGGGGGGGGGGCACAATCCAGCACTATATTCACAACGAAGGCACACGAATCGTTCTCCAATAGTCCCATCGGACGAATCCCCACATCACATACTTGGAGCGAAATGGGAACAAACAACACCACTCCTTAGGATGGCGCTGATATCCGACGGGTTACCGCCAGCCCGGCGCTGCCGACATCTTACCGCGTCGTCAATATGGCGAAAGAGGAGGAAGCGGCGGGCCCCGGCGCCTGATGGGACATTTCCAGGTCTCGCGAGGTCTCGCCAGGTCTCGCGGTCGCTCCGCCGGATTCCAATCCGATGAATCCACCATCGATCTCATTCATTTCCCGCTCCGCCCGCTCCGCCCGCTCGCTCGATAGCTCGGGTGCGATCAAACAGACCTGGTAACATAGCAACGGCGGCGGCGGCCTGGGCCTGGGCCTGGGCCTGGGCCTGGGCCTGTGCCTCGGGCCTCCCGGGCTCCTGTTTAACTCTAATGTTGGTGAGACAGCAGCAAGGGCGCAATTCAAATTCAAGGTGTGCGGGGATAAATGCAAAGTCACCCACAGTTCGAACCCTTCCCTCAAAAACAATCTCGACTTTTCACCATTTAAATAGTTTACATTTTTTTTTTGGACAGAATTCCCCAAACTCCTCACAGACCGATTCCAGATTGGGCTTTTCTTTTTTAAAACAAAACCCCAAAACTTATAAGCAGCAAGGCGGGAAATTATTGCAATTTTTAAAAGAAAAAATTCTAAATTACTTTTTTTTTAAAAAAAGATCTGGGCTTCTGACAATTCTAAATTACTTTTTTTTTAAAAGATCTGGGCTTCTGACAATTCTAAATTACTTTTTTTTAAAAGATCTGGGCTTCTGACAATTCTAAATACTTTTTTTTAAAAGATCTGGGCTTCTGACAATTCTAAATTACTTTTTTTAAAAGATCTGGGCCTTCTGACAATTCTAAATTACTTTTTTTTTAAAAAGATCTGGGCTTCTGACAAATTCTAAATTACTTTTTAAAAGATCTGGGCTTCTGACAAATCTAAATTATTTTTTTTAAAAGGATCTGGGATTCTGGACAATTCTAATTTTTATATTTTAAAAGACTTTTCTAAAATTACTTTTTTAAAAGATCTGGGTTCTTCTGACAATTCTAAATTACTTTTTTCAAAAGAGCTGGGCTTCTGACAATTCTAAATTACTTTTTTTTTTAAAAGATCTGGGCTTCTGACAATTCTAAATTACTTTTTTTTAAAAGATCTGGGCTTCTGACAATTCTAAAGTACTTTTTATTTAAATGATCTGGTCTTCTGAACAATTCTAAAGTTACTTTTTTTTAAAAGATCTGGGCTTCTGACAATTCTAAATTACTTTTTTTTTAAAAGATCTGGGCTTCTGACAATTCTAAATTACTTTTTTTTTTAAAAGATCTGGGCTTCTGACAATTCTAAATTACTTTTTTTTTAAAAGATCTGGGCTTCTGACAATTCTAAATTACTTTTTTTTTTAAAAGATCTGGGCTTCTGAAATTTAAATTCTTTTTTTTAAATCGGCTTCGACAATTCTAAATTACTTTTTTTTAAAAGTCTGGGCTTCTGACAATTCTAAATTACTTTTTTTTTAAAAGATCTGGGCTTCTGACAATTCTAAATTACTTTTTTTTTTAAAAGATCTGGGCTTCTGACAATTCTAAATTACTTTTTTTTTAAAAGATCTGGGCTTCTGACAATTCTAAATTACTTTTTTTTTAAAAGATCTGGGCTTCTGACAATTCTAAATTACTTTTTTTTAAAAGATCTGGGCTTCTGACAATTCTAAATTACTTTTTTTTTTAAAAGATCTGGGCTTCTGACAATTCTAAATTACTTTTTTTTTAAAAGATCTGGGCTTCTGACAATTCTAAATTACTTTTTTTTTTAAAAGATCTGGGCTTCTGACAATTCTAAATTACTTTTTTTTTAAAAGATCTGGGCTTCTGACAATTCTAAATTACTTTTTTTTTAAAAGATCTGGGCTTCTGACAATTCTAAATTACTTTTTTTTTAAAAGATCTGGGCTTCTGACAATTCTAAATTACTTTTTTTTTAAAAGATCTGGGCTTCTGACAATTCTAAATTACTTTTTTTTTTAAAAGATCTGGGCTTCTGACAATTCTAAATTACTTTTTTTTTTAAAAGATCTGGGCTTCTGACAATTCTAAATTACTTTTTTTTTTAAAAGATCTGGGCTTCTGACAATTCTAAATTACTTTTTTTTTTAAAAGATCTGGGCTTCCGGACAATTCTAAATTACTTTTTTTTTAAAAAGATCTGGGCTTCTGACAATTCTAAATTACTTTTTTTTTAAAAGATCCCTGGGCATCTGACAAATTCTAATACTTTTTTTTTAAAAGATCTTGCATCTGACAATTCTAAATTACTTTTTTTAAAAAGATCTGGGCTCGGAAATTCTAAATTACTTTTTTTTTTAAAAAGATCTGGGCTTCTGACAATTCTAAATTACTTTGTTTTTAAAAAGATACTGGCTTCTGACAATTCTAAATTTTCTTTTTTTTAAAAAGATCTGGCTTCTGAAAATTCTAAATTACTTTTTTTTTAAAATCTGGGCATCGACACTTCCTATTACTTTTTTTTTAAAAGATCGGGCTTCTGACAATTCTAAATTTACTTTTTTTCAAAGATCTGGGCCATCTGACAATTCTAAATTACTTTTTTTTTTTTAATAGAATCTGGCATCTGACAATTCAAAATACTTTTTTTTTAAAAGATCTGGCTTCTGACAATTCTAAATTTACATTTTTTTTAAAAGATCTGGGCTTCTACAATTCTAAATTACTTTTTTTTAAGATCTGGGCTTCTGACAATTCAAATTACTTTTTTTTTAAAAAGATCTGGGCGTCTGACAATTCTAAATTACGTTTTTGTTTAAAAGATCTGGGCTTCTGACAATTCTAAATTACTTTTTTTTTAAAAGATCTGGGCTTCTGACAATTCTAAATTACTTTTTTTTTAAAAGATCTGGGCTTCTGACAATTCTAAATTACTTTTTTTTAAAAGATCTGGGCTTCTGACAATTCTAAATTACTTTTTTTTTAAAAGATCTGGGCTTCTGACAATTCTAAATTACTTTTTTTTTCAAAGATCTGGGCTTCTGACAATTCTAAATTACTTTTTTTTTAAAGATCTGGGCTTCTGACAATTCTAAATTACTTTTTTTTTAAAAGATCTGGGCATCTGACAATTCTAAATTACTTTTTTTTTAAAAGATCTGGGCTTCTGACAATTCTAAATTACTTTTTTTTTAAAAGATCTGGGCTTCTGACAATTCTAAATTACTTTTTTTTTAAAAGATCTGGGCTTCTGACAACTCTAAATTACTTCTTTTTTAAAAGATCTGGGCTTCTGACAATTCTAAATTACTTTTTTTTTAAAAGATCTGGGCTTCTGACAATTCTAAATTACTTTTTTTTTAAAAAGATCTGGGCTTCTGACAATTCTAAATTACTTTTTTTTTAAAAGATCTGGGCTTCTGACAATTCTAAATTACTTTTTTTAAAAAAAGATCTGGGCTTCTGACAATTCTAAATTACTTTTTTTTTAAAAGATCTGGGCTTCTGACAATTCTAAATTACTTTTTTTTTAAAAGATCTGGGCTTCTGACAATTCTAAATTACTTTTTTTTTAAAAGATCTGGGCTTCTGACAATTCTAAATTACTTTTTTTTTAAAAGATCTGGGCTTCTGACAATTCTAAATTACTTTTTTTTTAAAAGATCTGGGCTTCTGACAATTCTAAATTACTTTTTTTTTAAAAGATCTGGGCTTCTGACAATTCTAAATTACTTTTTTTTTAAAAGATCTGGGCTTCTGACAATTCTAAATTACTTTTTTTTTAAAAGATCTGGGCTTCTGACAATTCTAAATTACTTTTTTTTTAAAAGATCTGGGCTTCTGACAATTCTAAATTACTTTTTTTTTAAAAGATCTGGGCTTCTGACAATTCTAAATTACTTTTTTTTTAAAAGATCTGGGCTTCTGACAATTCTAAATTACTTTTTTTTTAAAAGATCTGGGCTTCTGACAATTCTAAATTACTTTTTTTTTAAAAGATCTGGGCTTCTGACAATTCTAAATTACTTTTTTTTTAAAAGATCTGGGCTTCTGACAATTCTAAATTACTTTTTTTTTAAAAGATCTGGGCATCTGACAATTCTAAATTACTTTATTTTTAAAAGATCTGGGCTTCTGACAATTCTAAATTACTTTTTTTTAAAAAGATCTGGGCTTCTGACAATTCTAAATTACTTTTTTTTTAAAAGATCTGGGCTTCTGACAATTCTAAATTACTTTTTTTTAAAAAGATCTGGGCTTCTGACAATTCTAAATTACTTTTTTTTAAAAGATCTGGGCTTCTGACAATTCTAAATTACTTTTTTTTTAAAAGATCTGGGCTTCTGACAATTCTAAATTACTTTTTTTTTAAAAGATCTGGGCTTCTGACAATTCTAAATTACTTTTTTTTTAAAAGATCTGGGCTTCTGACAATTCTAAATTACTTTTTTTTTAAAAGATCTGGGCTTCTGACAATTCTAAATTACTTTTTTTTTAAAAGATCTGGGCTTCTGACAATTCTAAATTACTTTTTTTTAAAAGATCTGGGCTTCTGACAATTCTAAATTACTTTTTTTTTAAAAGATCTGGGCTTCTGACAATTCTAAATTACTTTTTTTTTAAAAAGATCTGGGCTTCTGACAATTCTAAATTACTTTTTTTTTAAAAGATCTGGGCTTCTGACAATTCTAAATTACTTTTTTTTTAAAAGATCTGGGCTTCTGACAATTCTAAATTACTTTTTTTTTAAAAGATCTGGGCTTCTGACAATTCTAAATTACTTTTTTTTTAAAAGATCTGGGCTTCTGACAATTCTAAATTACTTTTTTTTTAAAAGATCTGGGCTTCTGACAATTCTAAATTACTTTTTTTTTAAAAGATCTGGGCTTCTGACAATTCTAAATTACTTTTTTTTTAAAAGATCTGGGCTTCTGACAATTCTAAATTACTTTTTTTTTTAAATATCTGGGCTTCTGACAATTCTAAATTACTTTTTTTTTAAAAGATCTGGGCTTCTGACAATTCTAAATTACTTTTTTTTTTAAAAAGATCTGGGCTTCTGACAATTCTAAATTACTTTTTTTTTTAAAAGATCTGGGCTTCTGACAATTCTAAATTACTTTTTTTTTAAAAGATCTGGGCTTCTGACAATTCTAAATTACTTTTTTTTTAAAAGATCTGGGCTTCTGACAATTCTAAATTACTTTTTTTTTAAAAGATCTGGGCTTCTGACAATTCTAAATTACTTTTTTTTTAAAAGATCTGGGCTTCTGACAATTCTAAATTACTTTTTTTTTAAAAGATCTGGGCTTCTGACAATTCTAAATTACTTTTTTTTAAAAGATCTGGGCTTCTGACAATTCTAAATTACTTTTTTTTTAAAAGATCTGGGCTTCTGACAATTCTAAATTACTTTTTTTTTAAAAGATCTGGGCTTCTGACAATTCTAAATTACTTTTTTTTTAAAAGATCTGGGCTTCTGACAATTCTAAATTACTTTTTTTTTAAAAGATCTGGGCTTCTGACAATTCTAAATTACTTTTTTTTTAAAAGATCTGGGCTTCTGACAATTCTAAATTACTTTTTTTTTAAAAGATCTGGGCTTCTGACAATTCTAAATTACTTTTTTTTTAAAAGATCTGGGCTTCTGACAATTCTAAATTACTTTTTTTTAAAAGATCTGGGCTTCTGACAATTCTAAATTACTTTTTTTTTAAAAGATCTGGGCTTCTGACAATTCTAAATTACTTTTTTTTTAAAAGATCTGGGCTTCTGACAATTCTAAATTACTTTTTTTTTAAAAGATCTGGGCTTCTGACAATTCTAAATTACTTTTTTTTTAAAAGATCTGGGCTTCTGACAATTCTAAATTACTTTTTTTTTAAAAGATCTGGGCTTCTGACAATTCTAAATTACTTTTTTTTTAAAAGATCTGGGCTTCTGACAATTCTAAATTACTTTTTTTTTAAAAGATCTGGGCTTCTGACAATTCTAAATTACTTTTTTTTTAAAAGATCTGGGCTTCTGACAATTCTAAATTACTTTTTTTTAAAAGATCTGGGCTTCTGACAATTCTAAATTACTTTTTTTTTAAAAGATCTGGGCTTCTGACAATTCTAAATTACTTTTTTTTTAAAAGATCTGGGCTTCTGACAATTCTAAATTACTTTTTTTTTAAAAGATCTGGGCTTCTGACAATTCTAAATTACTTT
This sequence comes from Carcharodon carcharias, assembly GCF_017639515.1. Lineage (NCBI taxonomy): Eukaryota > Metazoa > Chordata > Chondrichthyes > Lamniformes > Lamnidae > Carcharodon > Carcharodon carcharias. The sequence goes on along the minus strand of NC_054481.1, from coordinate 3,611,180 downwards.
TTTTTTAAAAGATCTGGGCTTCTGACAATTCTAAATTACTTTTTTTTTAAAAGATCTGGGCTTCTGACAATTCTAAATTACTTTTTTTTTAAAAGATCTGGGCTTCTGACAATTCTAAATTACTTTTTTTTTAAAAGATCTGGGCTTCTGACAATTCTAAATTACTTTTTTTTTAAAAGATCTGGGCTTCTGACAATTCTAAATTACTTTTTTTTTAAAAGATCTGGGCTTCTGACAATTCTAAATTACTTTTTTTTTAAAAGATCTGGGCTTCTGACAATTCTAAATTACTTTTTTTTTAAAAGATCTGGGCTTCTGACAATTCTAAATTACTTTTTTTTTAAAAGATCTGGGCTTCTGACAATTCTAAATTACTTTTTTTTTAAAAGATCTGGGCTTCTGACAATTCTAAATTACTTTTTTTTTAAAAGATCTGGGCTTCTGACAATTCTAAATTACTTTTTTTTTAAAAGATCTGGGCTTCTGACAATTCTAAATTACTTTTTTTTTAAAAGATCTGGGCTTCTGACAATTCTAAATTACTTTTTTTTTAAAAGATCTGGGCTTCTGACAATTCTAAATTACTTTTTTTTTAAAAGATCTGGGCTTCTGACAATTCTAAATTACTTTTTTTTTAAAAGATCTGGGCTTCTGACAATTCTAAATTACTTTTTTTTTAAAAGATCTGGGCTTCTGACAATTCTAAATTACTTTTTTTTTAAAAGATCTGGGCTTCTGACAATTCTAAATTACTTTTTTTTTAAAAGATCTGGGCTTCTGACAATTCTAAATTACTTTTTTTTTAAAAGATCTGGGCTTCTGACAATTCTAAATTACTTTTTTTTTAAAAGATCTGGGCTTCTGACAATTCTAAATTACTTTTTTTTTAAAAGATCTGGGCTTCTGACAATTCTAAATTACTTTTTTTTTAAAAGATCTGGGCTTCTGACAATTCTAAATTACTTTTTTTTTAAAAGATCTGGGCTTCTGACAATTCTAAATTACTTTTTTTTTAAAAGATCTGGGCTTCTGACAATTCTAAATTACTTTTTTTTTAAAAGATCTGGGCTTCTGACAATTCTAAATTACTTTTTTTTTAAAAGATCTGGGCTTCTGACAATTCTAAATTACTTTTTTTTTAAAAGATCTGGGCTTCTGACAATTCTAAATTACTTTTTTTTTAAAAGATCTGGGCTTCTGACAATTCTAAATTACTTTTTTTTTAAAAGATCTGGGCTTCTGACAATTCTAAATTACTTTTTTTTTAAAAGATCTGGGCTTCTGACAATTCTAAATTACTTTTTTTTTAAAAGATCTGGGCTTCTGACAATTCTAAATTACTTTTTTTTTAAAAGATCTGGGCTTCTGACAATTCTAAATTACTTTTTTTTTAAAAGATCTGGGCTTCTGACAATTCTAAATTACTTTTTTTTTAAAAGATCTGGGCTTCTGACAATTCTAAATTACTTTTTTTTTAAAAGATCTGGGCTTCTGACAATTCTAAATTACTTTTTTTTTAAAAGATCTGGGCTTCTGACAATTCTAAATTACTTTTTTTTTAAAAGATCTGGGCTTCTGACAATTCTAAATTACTTTTTTTTTAAAAGATCTGGGCTTCTGACAATTCTAAATTACTTTTTTTTTAAAAGATCTGGGCTTCTGACAATTCTAAATTACTTTTTTTTTAAAAGATCTGGGCTTCTGACAATTCTAAATTACTTTTTTTTTAAAAGATCTGGGCTTCTGACAATTCTAAATTACTTTTTTTTTAAAAGATCTGGGCTTCTGACAATTCTAAATTACTTTTTTTTTAAAAGATCTGGGCTTCTGACAATTCTAAATTACTTTTTTTTTAAAAGATCTGGGCTTCTGACAATTCTAAATTACTTTTTTTTTAAAAGATCTGGGCTTCTGACAATTCTAAATTACTTTTTTTTTAAAAGATCTGGGCTTCTGACAATTCTAAATTACTTTTTTTTTAAAAGATCTGGGCTTCTGACAATTCTAAATTACTTTTTTTTTTAAAAGATCTGGGCTTCTGACAATTCTAAATTACTTTTTTTTTAAAAGATCTGGGCTTCTGACAATTCTAAATTACTTTTTTTTTAAAAGATCTGGGCTTCTGACAATTCTAAATTACTTTTTTTTTAAAAGATCTGGGCTTCTGACAATTCTAAATTACTTTTTTTTTAAAAGATCTGGGCTTCTGACAATTCTAAATTACTTTTTTTTTAAAAGATCTGGGCTTCTGACAATTCTAAATTACTTTTTTTTTAAAAGATCTGGGCTTCTGACAATTCTAAATTACTTTTTTTTAAAAGATCTGGGCTTCTGACAATTCTAAATTACTTTTTTTTTAAAAGATCTGGGCTTCTGACAATTCTAAATTACTTTTTTTTTAAAAGATCTGGGCTTCTGACAATTCTAAATTACTTTTTTTTTAAAAGATCTGGGCTTCTGACAATTCTAAATTACTTTTTTTTTAAAAGATCTGGGCTTCTGACAATTCTAAATTACTTTTTTTTTAAAAGATCTGGGCTTCTGACAATTCTAAATTACTTTTTTTTTAAAAGATCTGGGCTTCTGACAATTCTAAATTACTTTTTTTTAAAAGATCTGGGCTTCTGACAATTCTAAATTACTTTTTTTTTAAAAGATCTGGGCTTCTGACAATTCTAAATTACTTTTTTTTTAAAAGATCTGGGCTTCTGACAATTCTAAATTACTTTTTTTTTAAAAGATCTGGGCTTCTGACAATTCTAAATTACTTTTTTTTTAAAAGATCTGGGCTTCTGACAATTCTAAATTACTTTTTTTTTAAAAGATCTGGGCTTCTGACAATTCTAAATTACTTTTTTTTTAAAAGATCTGGGCTTCTGACAATTCTAAATTACTTTTTTTTTAAAAGATCTGGGCTTCTGACAATTCTAAATTACTTTTTTTTTAAAAGATCTGGGCTTCTGACAATTCTAAATTACTTTTTTTTTAAAAGATCTGGGCTTCTGACAATTCTAAATTACTTTTTTTTTAAAAGATCTGGGCTTCTGACAATTCTAAATTACTTTTTTTTTAAAAGATCTGGGCTTCTGACAATTCTAAATTACTTTTTTTTTAAAAGATCTGGGCTTCTGACAATTCTAAATTACTTTTTTTTTAAAAGATCTGGGCTTCTGACAATTCTAAATTACTTTTTTTTTAAAAGATCTGGGCTTCTGACAATTCTAAATTACTTTTTTTTTAAAAGATCTGGGCTTCTGACAATTCTAAATTACTTTTTTTTTAAAAGATCTGGGCTTCTGACAATTCTAAATTACTTTTTTTTTAAAAGATCTGGGCTTCTGACAATTCTAAATTACTTTTTTTTTAAAAGATCTGGGCTTCTGACAATTCTAAATTACTTTTTTTTTAAAAGATCTGGGCTTCTGACAATTCTAAATTACTTTTTTTTTAAAAGATCTGGGCTTCTGACAATTCTAAATTACTTTTTTTTTAAAAGATCTGGGCTTCTGACAATTCTAAATTACTTTTTTTTTAAAAGATCTGGGCTTCTGACAATTCTAAATTACTTTTTTTTTAAAAGATCTGGGCTTCTGACAATTCTAAATTACTTTTTTTTTAAAAGATCTGGGCTTCTGACAATTCTAAATTACTTTTTTTTTAAAAGATCTGGGCTTCTGACAATTCTAAATTACTTTTTTTTAAAAGATCTGGGCTTCTGACAATTCTAAATTACTTTTTTTTTAAAAGATCTGGGCTTCTGACAATTCTAAATTACTTTTTTTTTAAAAGATCTGGGCTTCTGACAATTCTAAATTACTTTTTTTTTAAAAGATCTGGGCTTCTGACAATTCTAAATTACTTTTTTTTTAAAAGATCTGGGCTTCTGACAATTCTAAATTACTTTTTTTTTAAAAGATCTGGGCTTCTGACAATTCTAAATTACTTTTTTTTTAAAAGATCTGGGCTTCTGACAATTCTAAATTACTTTTTTTTTAAAAGATCTGGGCTTCTGACAATTCTAAATTACTTTTTTTTTAAAAGATCTGGGCTTCTGACAATTCTAAATTACTTTTTTTTTAAAAGATCTGGGCTTCTGACAATTCTAAATTACTTTTTTTTAAAAGATCTGGGCTTCTGACAATTCTAAATTACTTTTTTTTTAAAAGATCTGGGCTTCTGACAATTCTAAATTACTTTTTTTTTAAAAGATCTGGGCTTCTGACAATTCTAAATTACTTTTTTTTTAAAAGATCTGGGCTTCTGACAATTCTAAATTACTTTTTTTTTAAAAAGATCTGGGCTTCTGACAATTCTAAATTACTTTTTTTTTAAAAAGATCTGGGCTTCTGACAATTCTAAATTACTTTTTTTTTAAAAAGATCTGGGCTTCTGACAATTCTAAATTACTTTTTTTTTAAAAGATCTGGGCTTCTGACAATTCTAAATTACTTTTTTTTTAAAAGATCTGGGCTTCTGACAATTCTAAATTACTTTTTTTTTAAAAGATCTGGGCTTCTGACAATTCTAAATTACTTTTTTTTAAAAGATCTGGGCTTCTGACAATTCTAAATTACTTTTTTTTTAAAAGATCTGGGCTTCTGACAATTCTAAATTACTTTTTTTTTAAAAAAGATCTGGGCTTCTGACAATTCTAAATTACTTTTTTTTTAAAAAAGATCTGGGCTTCTGACAATTCTAAATTACTTTTTTTTAAAAAGATCTGGGCTTCTGACAATTCTAAATTACTTTTTTTAAAAAAGATCTGGGCTTCTGACAATTCTAAATTACTTTTTTTTTAAAAGATCTGGGCTTCTGACAATTCTAAATTACTTTTTTTTTAAAAGATCTGGGCTTCTGACAATTCTAAATTACTTTTTTTTTAAAAGATCTGGGCTTCTGACAATTCTAAATTACTTTTTTTTTAAAAGATCTGGGCTTCTGACAATTCTAAATTACTTTTTTTTTAAAGATCTGGGCTTCTGACAATTCTAAATTACTTTTTTTTTAAAAGATCTGGGCTTCTGACAATTCTAAATTACTTTTTTTTTAAAAGATCTGGGCTTCTGACAATTCTAAATTACTTTTTTTTTAAAAGATCTGGGCTTCTGACAATTCTAAATTACTTTTTTTTTAAAAGATCTGGGCTTCTGACAATTCTAAATTACTTTTTTTTTAAAAGATCTGGGCTTCTGACAATTCTAAATTACTTTTTTTTTAAAAAGATCTGGGCTTCTGACAATTCTAAATTACTTTTTTTTTAAAAAGATCTGGGCTTCTGACAATTCTAAATTACTTTTTTTTTAAAAGATCTGGGCTTCTGACCATTCTAAATTACTTTTTTTTTAAAAGATCTGGGCTTCTGACAATTCTAAATTACTTCTTTTTTAAAAGATCTGGGCTTCTGACAATTCTAAATTACTTTTTTTTTAAAAGATCTGGGCTTCTGACAATTCTAAATTACTTTTTTTTTAAAAGATCTGGGCTTCTGACAATTCTAAATTACTTTTTTTTAAAAAAGATCTGGGCTTCTGACAATTCTAAATTACTTTTTTTTAAAAGATCTGGGCTTCTGACAATTCTAAATTACTTTTTTTAAAAAAGATCTGGGCTTCTGACAATTCTAAATTACTTTTTTTAAAAAAGATCTGGGCTTCTGACAATTCTAAATTACTTTTTTTAAAAAAGATCTGGGCTTCTGACAATTCTAAATTACTTTTTTTTTAAAAGATCTGGGCTTCTGACAATTCTAAATTACTTTTTTTTTAAAAGATCTGGGCTTCTGACAATTCTAAATTACTTTTTTTTTAAAAGATCTGGGCTTCTGACAATTCTAAATTACTTTTTTTTTAAAAGATCTGGGCTTCTGACAATTCTAAATTACTTCTTTTTTAAAAGATCTGGGCTTCTGACAATTCTAAATTACTTTTTTTTAAAAGATCTGGGCTTCTGACAATTCTAAATTACTTTTTTTTAAAAGATCTGGGCTTCTGACAATTCTAAATTACTTTTTTTTAAAAGATCTGGGCTTCTGACAATTCTAAATTACTTTTTTTTTAAAAGATCTGGGCTTCTGACAATTCTAAATTACTTTTTTTTTAAAAGATCTGGGCTTCTGACAATTCTAAATTACTTTTTTTTTAAAAGATCTGGGCTTCTGACAATTCTAAATTACTTTTTTTTAAAAAGATCTGGGCTTCTGACAATTCTAAATTACTTTTTTAAAAGATCTGGGCTTCTGACAATTCTAAATTACTTTTTTTTTAAAAGATCTGGGCTTCTGACAATTCTAAATTACTTTTTTTTAAAAGATCTGGGCTTCTGACAATTCTAAATTACTTTTTTTTTTAAAAGATCTGGGCTTCTGACAATTCTAAATTACTTTTTTTTTAAAAGATCTGGGCTTCTGACAATTCTAAATTACTTTTTTTTAAAAGATCTGGGCTTCTGACAATTCTAAATTACTTTTTTTTAAAAAGATCTGAGCTTCTGACAATTCTAAATTACTTTTTTTTTAAAAGATCTGGGCTTCTGACAATTCTAAATTACTTTTTTTTAAAAGATCTGAGCTTCTGACAATTCTAAATTACTTTTTTTTTAAAAGATCTGGGCTTCTGACAATTCTAAATTACCTTTTTTTAAAAGATCTGGGCTTCTGACAATTCTAAATTACTTTTTAAAAGATCTGGGCTTCTGACAGTTCTAAATTACTTTTTATTTAAAAGATCTGGGCTTCTGACAATTCTAAATTACTTTTTAAAAGATCTGGGCTTCTGACAATTCTAAATTACTTTTTATTTAAAAGATCTGGGCTTCTGACAATTCTAAATTACTTTTTTTTAAAAAGATCTGGGCTTCTGACAATTCTAAATTACTTTTTTTTTAAAAGATCTGGGCTTCTGACAATTCTAAATTACTTTTTTTAAAAAGATCTGGGCTTCTGACAATTCTAAATTACATCTTTTTAAAAGATCTGGGCTTCTGACAATTCTAAATTACTTTTTATTTAAAAGATCTGGGCTTCTGACAATTCTAAATTACTTTTTTTTTTAAAGATCTGGGCTTCTGACAATTCTAAATTACTTTTTTTTTAAAAGATCTGGGCTTCTGACAATTCTAAATTACTTTTTTTTTAAAAGATCTGGGCTTCTGACAATTCTAAATTACTTTTTTTTTAAAAGATCTGGGCTTCTGACAATTCTAAATTTTTTTTTTAAAAGATCTGGGCTTCTGACAATTCTAAATTACTTTTTTTTTAAAGATCTGAGCTTCTGACAATTCTAAATTACTTTTCTTTTAAAAAAATAATTACTGGTGGTTGACATGGAAAAGGTTTGCAGATTGGGAGGGTAAAATGGCAAATGAATTGCAACCTGGGGAAGAGTGAGGTGCTTCACTTTGACAGGAGGAATAAGGAGATAGACCATTTTGTGCCTTGTTGGAAGGTAAGAAACTAAATGGGGTTAAGAAACAAAGGGACCTGAGAATAAAGGTCACTACAAGGAACACGTTTGTGATGAGTTTAAAGAGTAAAAAAGAAGCGTTGAAGTTTGTTTCTGGAGGAACAAAACATTATCGCTTTACTTTTTAAAAATGTTCAATTCATGCCACGTATGGAATAAGGCATGCTGTCCTGGTTTCCATGCTAAAGAGTTTAGAAAAGATCTGCAAGGATGTTACCTAAAACTAGAGGATGCAATAGGATTGTGCTAATTGGGGCTCTTTTCTATTGAAAAGAGAAGTCTATGGGGGGACCTGATAGACCTGTCCATCTGCAGACCACTCATTTAACTCCCCTCCTGAAAGCACATTGATTGACAGGAATATTATCCTGTTTTATTAAATTATTTTCTCTCTGATTTTCAACCTCTTCTGCCATTTTTTGCAACAATGGAGAGATCTATATTTAATGCAAGTCATTGGTGTAGGTCTGCTCTGTTACTGCAAACTGTTATTGTGAGTAATGTTACCACATTCCAGATCATGTATTATCACTGTACTCTACTGGTTGTAGAGTTGGAGTGTGCTGGGTGTTGAAGGTTAGGGACAAGCACCTGTTAAGTTTCTGTAATGTGAGTGGAAAGCTGGTGAGTTTAATGTCAGAGCAGACCAGCTGCTGAAGAGTTTAAAATTGGGAGGCTCACTGAGAAAAGTGATCAGTGTGTCATCTGTATGTGTGGACAAATCAAAAAACTTGTCTGAGTAAACAAAGAACATTGTTTTTTTTATTGTCCTACATTTACCGAGATAAACTAGTATGCTGTGAGTGGAGCTTATGATACTATAAAAGCACTTGTAAGTGATCCTAAGAATATAAAAAGTCACTCTGTGATCGGACACTCCCAATTGGAAGTGACGGTCACAAGGAGTCCTTCCCAGGAAATCATTTTATTAACGTTAGGAGAATTCAAAGCTACCTACCTGCAGTGTATAGAGATATGCTCCTACTTGAAGCACCAGGTCATGAAATCACATTGTAACCTCAGCGTTGGTTTGATGACACTTGTGATATTGAATCTTTCAGTTTGCTGCCAGGTTATCACTTCCATGTTTTCATCATTTGCTGAATTCTGCTTTTAATCTAAACCAATTCTGATTTTAATCTGAAAATGTTTTGTTTTATTGCAATACTAGAAAGCTCCGTAAGCTAGCACACTGCTCTTTTTGTCTCTTGGTTCAAATCCAGCCCAAACTAATGGAATCGAATAGCCGAATCATTCTAGCTCCTGGACTCGCTACAGGAATTCCTCAGAGCATATATGAAGCTCAGTTTTCTTGAACTGCTTTAAAAATATCATAAGGTCAGAAGTGGGTGTTGTTCACTGATGATTGCGCAGTGTTCTGCTCCATTTTCAGTTCCTCAGATAATGAAATAGCCCATGCTGGCATGTGACAGGGACTGGACAACATCCAGTCTTGCTGTGATAAATCTTAAGTAATATTTAGGTCATACTATTACCAGGAAATGACCATTACAACAGGAGAGGGTTTGACCACCTCACTTTGACATTCAATGGCATTACTTCTGCAAGTAACCCACCATCAACAGCATGGCGGGGGGTCACCATTGACCAGAGACTCAACTGGAGGCTATATTAATACTGTGGCTATGGGAGCAGACCACTGACTGGTCATTCTACAGAAAATGGCTCACCTCCAGACTCCCTAAAGACTCCCCAATCTATAAAGCATAGGTCAGAAGTGTGATGGAATGATCTCCATTTGGCTAGATAGATGAAGATGTATTAACATGCCAGCCTTGAAGGATTAGCGCTGGGTGTGTCTCCTCAGTGGTAGTGCTGAAGAACAAGACCTGAATGTGAGGATGATATCCCCAACCATATCCTCATCTCCCAAGCTGCTCTAGCTTCTCACTAATGTGGTGACGACTGCAATAAGTAAGTTGCCGCAGCATTCTCAACTTTCACTTCCCAGAGCAAGCGCATACAGGTGCACCCCTGACCTTAAAGATCATGGCCTGGTGAATCATGAGGCTGGAAGGTGCAAGTCTCAATGCTGAACTTGCTGTCGATGTGACTGGCTGGACATTCCTTTCAATGCAATGGAATAGCATTAAGGAACTGAAGAAATGTGACTATCTCCTGTTGCCTTCACTTTACTCCTCCTGAAATCTGGTAGCAATTAAAATGGCACAGGCACGTCTTCCCTGTCATCCTTCCTCAATGGTATTGTCCCGTTGAAGCTGATCTTCACCATCCTGTTCAGGTTCCTGGCCCTCCTGCTCTTCATTCTCTATTTCTCTCTCGGGCAAGGAATCACCCCTTTGTAGCACCAGTTTGTGAAGGGCATAACACACAGCGATGATGGGAGAGACCCTATCTGGAGTGTACTGCAGTGCTTCCCCGGAGCTGTCCAACCATCAGAAGCGCTCCTACAGAATGCCAATGGCCTGCTCGATTAGAGACCGTCTGGAGCTATGAGCTTTGTTGTACCTTTCTCCTGAAGCACTCTGAGGCGGACACATGGGTGTCATGAACCAGTGTTTCATGGGTACCCCTTATCCCCAAGCAGCCATCCCTATAGACGTTTAGGCCCTTTGAACATCTGAGGCACCAAGAAGTGAGTCTGGATGTATGAGTCATGACGACTCCCAGAGTACCTGGCACAAACATGCATTATGTACTTCTGATGATCACAGACTAGTTGAACGTTGATGGAATGTCAGGAAGATAATTTTCATAATGTTATTGGAATTTGTTGTAAAGTAGAGTGATAGTGGGGTCTGTGTCTATGTGCATGTGTGGGACTTAACTGAATAAAAGGCAGCTGGTCTGATGGCTTTAATGTATCAGAAGATAAGCTAGGTTTGAAATGTTAAGTAGGTAAACATGGGGGAAGTTTTAGAAAATGAGGTGTAAAGGGAACATTTGCATCTTTAAATAAACCAGACTAGCTTGAATTCAAAAGAGATGGGGTGAAATGTTACACCTAGCCAGGAGAAGTTAAGAAACAGTGTGTTTATTTTTCCCAAAGATTACTGGTAAAATTGGTACTATGATTGATTTTATCATTAGAGAGGTAAAGTCCAAAGACACAGTGAAACAATGGGAACTTGCATTCATAGGGGACAATATGTTTAAAGGAGCAAAGGGTGTGTGTAAGGGCAGGCATTCTAAGACTTAACACAAGTGTGCAAAGCTTCCAGCATCTAAGTCTCGAGCTGCTGTCTACAAGGAACTGAAGCTGAGAAAAACTCACTTTGAATTCGGCTGTTCAGGGTATTGTGTGTTACTTTGCCTGGGTCTTTTAAAATCTATGTGTCTCACTGTTGCCTTAACAGGGGTGTAACTGGAGTTTAGATTAAATAGGGGATTTAGAAGTTATCATAGTAGTAATTTGTAGATCTATGTATGTGCTTAAAATCATTTCTTCTATTAATAAAGGTTTAATTTAGTTTTGTAAGAAACCTATAAGACTTGGTGGCCTTTTTACTGAATTCAAAGCCCACATCAAGTACAAATTGCAGATGGTTGTGGCAGCTGCATCAAGTTTCCCTCTGGGATCTGGGCAGCTTGGCATTTACCATCCGCCTGCCGTAAAAGAAATTGGGGGCTCTTTGCAGGATATATTTGAAATTCCTTGATTGGTTTGGAATTGGTAAATCTTAAGGTTACAAGTACAAGAAGTACATTGAATTCAGGAGTTGCTGTGAGGGATTTTAAGTGGTGAGACTGCAATATAGCTTTGGCACAGACTTTGCTAAGACTTGTCTGGGAGTTGAAGTTATAACCTTGGCTGGTTTACAAAAGATAAATAAAGTTAAGCTAATGGAATTGGTGGATAAGTTACAATTGGGATTACCTGCAGGCGGCAAGGAAATCAGATATAATTGAAGGTGTAGCACAACATTTAAAGTTGGAAGCGATACCTGACACCAGTGAGTCACAGCTGGAGGTAGTGAGAGTTCAGTTACAAATGAAGAAGCTTGAATATAAACAAGCAAAGGAAATGAAAAAGTTGGAACTTGAGACAGCAGAAAAAGAAAGGGAAGAAAAAGGGCATTTCAAAGGGAGCAAGTGGAAAGGCAGGAGAAAGAAAGGAAACTGAAATTGGAATTCCAGGCAAGAGAGAAGGATTAAGAAAGAGAGGCAAGGGAAAGAGAGAAGGGACGAGAAAGGGAATTTAACTTAAAAGGCTGGAAGTTAAAAAAGAGATCTCAGGTTCTGAGGAAAGTTCTGATGGTGAAAAAACCCTTAACCTGAAACCCAGTGGGGAGATGATTAAATTTGTGCAAGCTCTTTCAAAGTTTGAGGAAAGAGGTGTTGAAGCATTGTTTATTTCATTTGAGAAGATAGCTAAACAGATGAAATGGCCACAGGAAAGCTGGACATTGTTGTTACAATCCAGGTTGGTGGGTAGAGCACGAGTTTCACTGTCAGAAGAAATGTCGGTGATCTATGATATGGTTTTTAAAAAAGGCTGTTTTGAGTGCATATGAGTTGGTTCCTGAGGCATACAGGCAGAAATTTAGGAATATGAGAAAACAGCCTGGGAAAACTTATACTGAGTTTGAGAGAGTAAAACAAAGTAATTTTGACTGGTGGATATGGGCATTAAAGATAGAGATGCAGCTCTTAGAGCGGTCATTCTTTTGGAAGAATTTAAAGATTCAATTCCTTCGGTAGCGAGAACTCATCTGGAGGAACAGAGGGTTCAAACGGTTAAGACAAGCAGTAGAGATACCTGATGGTTATGAGTTAGTTCATAGAGCTAAACCCTTCGTTGTCACCCTTTTAAATCAGTGAAGGATAGAAAGTGGGAATGTGAAAGGAATGTGGGTAGCCGGGGAAGAGATGGGGTAGGTGGAAATTTGCAGGAAGTTTTTTTTCAGAATAAAACAGAAGGTGCTGAGGTAGAAGTGACACTTGAAAATTGAGGTGTTTAAATTATAATGAAGTTGGATACATGAAGTCGGTATGTTGGAAATTGCAGGGAAAATCTGTTGGAATTATAGGGGTGCAGAAAGGTTCTGGAAGTAAAAGTACTGTGGGTTCTGAGGTTCAGGCACAGGAGAAGCCAGTAGTTTATGTACAGACGAAAGGCAAAGGATCAGTGATAGGGAAAGAAGCGGGAATGTGTTCACAATTTTCCCAAGTAAATTCTGAGAAGCAGGTTGCATAAATGTTTAAAGATTTTGTGTGTGAAGGGAAAGTCTTTCCATGTGTACAAGGTAGAGTAGGTAAAATGTTAACATTTTAAGAGACACAGGAGCTAGTCAATCCTTAATGTTGTGGGATAGTGACATTTGCTGCTCAGAGGGATTATTGCAGGAACAGGTGATAATAGGTGAGGTTCATAGAGGTGCTAAACCTATTCTATTGTGGAATAAAGAGTAAGTGGACTTAAAGAGTAAGTGGAAAACAGGTGAGGCATTTGTTGGGGTAGAAAAAATTGCCCAGTGCAGGGGTTCAATTTATTTTGGGTAATTATTTAGCTAGGTCACAGATGTGGGCGATGCCTATGATGGCTGAGTAGCCTGTTAAAGTGTTTTCAACAGAGATGTTGCAGAGAGAGCATCCTGGATTGTTTCCAGATTGTGTGATAACAAGATCACAGGCTCACAGGTTGAAACAAGAAGAACAGGAAGTTTAAAGGCAGAGAGAAGGTGTGGAAATCCAATTAGTTGACAGTGTTTGATCAGGTTGTTCAGGAAGAAAGACAGGAAGATGATATTGCTGAAGTGTTTAACTCAAGGCAGTTAGTGGAGTTACAGAAAAAGGACTTGCAAATAAGACAGTTATATCAGACAGCTTATTCAGAAACAGAGGTAGAATGTATTCCAGAATGTTATTACCTTAAGGGTAATGTTTTAATGAGAAATTGAAGGCCTTACCATGCTTCAGCAAATGAAAGCTGGAGGGAGGTGCATCAGACTGAAATACCATTTGGATATAGAAATGAGATTCTGAGGATAGCTCATGAAATTCTAATTGGGGGACATTTAGGAATTAGAAAGACACAGGCAAAAATACAAAAACATTTTTATTGGCCTGGATTGCATAAAGATGTAATCAAATTCTGTAGAACATGTCGCGCATGTCAAGTGATAGGGAAACCACAAGCAATGATTAAGCCGGCACCTTTAATTCCCATTCCAGCATTTGAAGAACCTTTTACGAAGATCATGACTGATTGTGTAGGACCCCTCCCTAAGCCGAAAACTGAAAATCAGTAGTTACTGACAATAATGGATGTGTCTACCAGGTTTCCTAAAGCAATACCTTTGAGAAATATTACAACAAAGAAAATTGTGGAAGAATTGACTAAATTTTTTACAAGATATGGTTTACCTATAGAAATACAATCAGATAAGGGTTCAAATTTCATGTCACAGCTATTTAAGGAAGTAATGAACAGTTTGGAAATAAAACAATTTAAATCAACAGCTTACCATCCTGAGGCACAAGGGGCTTTGGAAAAATCAAACTTTAAAAGCTATGATGAGGGCATATAGCCAGGATTATCCACAAGATTGGGATAGGGGAATTCTATTATTATTATTTGCTATTAGGGATGCTTCTAATGCATCAACTGGTTTTAGTCCTTTTGAACTAGTTTATGTTCATGAGGTATGGGGACCACTGAAATTGATTCATGAGAAATTTGTGGGTCAAAATTGAGAAACTACTCTACTGGATTATGTATCAAACCTCAAAGAGATGTAGGACAGAGCATGTGAGTTAGCTAGGGAACATTTAAAAATATCACAGCAAGTTATTAAAGTGAAGGCAGACAGGAAAGCTACAGCTTGGAATTTTGTTGCTGAAGAGAAAGTACTAGTCCTGTTACCAGTACCAGGTGACTCATTAAAGGTAAGGTTTAGTGGGTCTTATAGGATTGAAAGGAAACTGAGTGAAGTAAATTATGTAATAAATACTCCAGATAGAAGAAAAAAGCAGAGGGTGTGTTATGTAAATATGCTTACAAAGTACTTTGACAGGGAAGAGGACCAAAAAGGAGGTGTTAGTGGTGGTAAATAAGGAGAAAGAGGTAGAAATGTAGGATTCTGATATTGATTTTCCTCTAATCAAATTAGATAATGAGGGGGTACTTGAAAATTTGAATGTAATATTGAATTATCTTCCAGACAAGTGTCAAAGTGATTTGGGAAAGCTGTTGCTGTCATACAAAGATATTTGTGGAAATAAGTTGGGGAGGACAAAATTCACTGCGCATGGTGTGCGTGTAGATGTTTCATCTTCGATAAGGCAACATCCTTATAGATTAAATCCAGCAAAGTTATCACAAGTACAGAAAGAAATTGAACTCATGCTTCAAATTGATATAATTGTGTCTAGTTGCAGTAACTGAAGTTCACCTATTGTATTGTACCAAAACCAGATGGAACACATAGACTGTATGTGGACTATCGAAAGGTGAATGCAGTGACAAAAGCGGATTCATATCCTATACCATGGCTATAAGATTGTATTGAAGAAGTTGGACCAATAAAAATTTATCACAAAGATTGACTTGCTAAGAGGGTATTGGCAAGTACCGTTATCAGTGAGAGCAAAGGAGATATCGGTTTTTGTGATGCCAGATGGACTCTATCAGTTTAAAGTTATACCGTTTGGTATGAAAAATGCACCTGCAAGATTTCAAAGGCTGATAAACAAAGCAATTGTAGGTGTGGGTAATTGAGCTGTATATATTGACACCATGATTCTTTTCAGTCAGATGTGGAAAGAGCATCTACAACTTCTGGAAGAATTATTTACTCGATTACAAGAAGCCAATTTAGTGATGTAATTGGCCATAATTGAATTTGCAAATGTGCAAGTTACGTATCTAGGCCAAAGCATTGGATATGGTAAGGTGGCTCTTAGAGATGTGAAAGTCAAGGCTATCGTAGATTTCCCAGTGCCTACAACAAAATGAGAAGTTTTGAGATTTCTGGGCATGAATGGGTTTTATCGGAAATTTGTACCAAATTTTAGCATTGTGGTTGCTCCATTGATTGAACTATTAAAAAGGAACAAGACGTTTCAATGGACGCAGGAGTGTCAGAAGGCATTTGATAGTTTGAAAACTGTATTAACTACAACACCCATTTTGGCAGTACCCAATTACGCCAAGCTATTTAAGTTTGCCATTGGTGCAAGCGATATTGGCATTGTGGCCGTACTGTTAAAAGAAATGACATTGGAATTGAAAAACTGATAGGGTATTTTTCACAGAAGTTGAATGCACAACAGAGAAGATGTTCAACAATTGAAAAGGAGACTGGGTTTGGAGTTAGCATTGCAGCATTTTGAAATTTATGTTGCAAATAATTCATCAGAAACCATTGTTTATACAGGCCACAATCCTTTAAAATTTCTGGACAAATTTCGAGACTGAAGTGCAAGGCTATTCAGATGGAGTTTATTACTGCAACCATTTAATGTACAGATTATACATGTGGCAGGATGGAAAAATCTGATTGTAGATGCATTGTCGAGTGTTTGCAGCTTAAAGGGAAAATTGGACATTTAAAACCTGGACACTGGACTGAAATGATTTCAATCGATACCAAGGATTTGTATAAATATTGTTATGGTAATACATGCATCTTATAATGCAATGGTATAATAAGTATAGGAGGTAATGTAAGTTGGGTTGAGAAAATGAAGCTGTCTATTTAAATTATGCCAGCTCATTTTTTAATAAGGAGGGTGATGTCAGGAAGATATAATTTTTATAACGTTATTGGAATTTATTGTAGAGTAATAGTGTTGTGTGTGTGTGTGTGTGTGTGTGTGTGTGTGTGTGTGTGTGTGACTTAATTGAATTAAAGGCAGCTGGTCTGAAGCTTTGTTGTATCAGAAATAGGCTAGATTCGAAATGTTAAGTAGGTAAACATGGGGGAAGTTTTAGAATATAAGGTGTAAAGGGAACATTTGCATTTTTAAATAAACCAGACTAGCTTGAATTCAAAAGAGGGAGTGAAATGTTACACCTAGCCAGGAGAAGTTAAGCAACAGTGTGTTTATTTTCCCAATGGTAAAATTGGTACTATGATAGATTTTTTTATTAGGGAGGTAAAGTCACCCCCCTCCTCCTCCACCTCCTTGCAAAGCCTTCTTGCCCTTCTGCCTTCCATTGCTCCCCCAGCACCCCCCCCCCCCCATATGTCTGTTATTCTCCCCCACCTCTCCACCACCCAGTCGAAATGCTGGCCTCAGTTTGAATGTTCAGCCCTGCCTGAGTATCATTGCACAGTGCTGACCTTCAGGAATTGGAGGCATTCACTGGGAGCAGATCAACCCTACACCCAATCCCCCACCCGAAATGTCTCTGCTTAAATGTTCAACCCTGCCTGAATACCATTGCTGTTATGGCACGTGGATGGTAAATGCTGAGCTGTTCAAATCCCGGAGGGAAACTTGAAACAGCTGCCAAAATGTTTTTTGCAATTTGTATAGTATGCGAAACGGTTATGAAATCAGGAAATGATGTCCCTGACTACTTGTGTTGATTTTATAGTAATATAAACATTTATTTAAAGAATAAAACAAGTAAGTTACACTTAAACATACAAATGGCTTCACACAGTAAACAGTACTTTAAAACAGTTCCACAAATCTTAACTTAACCACCCCCCAGAGCTAACCTTTCCCTTTTCTGTTCAGCAAATATCCTCATAGATTTTAAGATTTATAGAAGTCCAGTAATATTTACCACACGGTGCCTTTGCCTTTTCCTTGGGGTGACCTCTGAGACCAACAGCAACTGGTTCTTTCAGTCTGGCCTTGTTCACACTGTCTTTGGGGAGTTCTGACCAGCTATCCTGCTGTCTTCTGGGAGATCTGACCAACTCACATAGGCTTCAGTATTTACTTTGATCTCTCTTTGTTTCAAACAGTCTCTTCAGAAGTGCCTTCTTCCCAGAATTGATTAAATCATTCTTTACTTTAGCTCTTAGACTTATAAAAACAAACTTACCCTACTTTACCTCATTTCCTTACGCCTTTTTACAACCTGCATATACTCCCTTTGAACTAAAGCAACTCAATTCAAAACTCTTCCTGTTATTGCTTTATGTGAAACTCTGATTGAAGTTCCTCTTGTTTCATTAACATATCAAAACCACTTCTTGCTGTTGACTCTAGACCCTTGCCATCACTCTAGCTCTTAATCCAATTACAGCCTGACTTCCAGTACATAAGAAGATATGCCAGGATTATTACCAGAAGGAAGATGTTACAATTTCTTGTTTTCTTGACACTGCACAGTGCTGTCCTTCAGGACAACAGAGGCACCCATTGAGAGCAGATCAACCCTGCACCCCCAGCTGTGTGGCACTCCTCTGGCATCGCAACGAGACTGGCACAGCGTTGTGGAAGGTAGGTTATGTACCTTGCACTCATCTCAAAGTCGGAAGCAAGTCCGACCGCTGCACGCCACTCTTTTTCAAATGTGATTCAGACCGGCGTGATTTCCCGCTAGTGTGCTGCAAGATTGGAAGGTGCCACTTGATTCGGACGAGCAGCATATTTAATGAGCATTCATGAGATGGTAATGAATGCAAATGGAATTCACGCCACGGATACCCGATCTTTTGTGCATTATCCGACCATTATCCCTCCATCAGGAGAATTGCAAACTCTTTTCACGCCAGCGGGATTCTGGGGTTTTTTTTGGCTCCTGCTAGATTTTCTGCTCCCACCCACCACAAAACCCACCGCAGACAGGATGGAAAAATTCCACCCGAAGTCTTAAAACGTGAAATCTAGTCATGTCATCCTTTCAGCTATTAACCAGGTGTTCAAATTTCTTTTTAAAAGTTACTGGTCTCTACTAGGTTTGTAAAACTTTTAATTCAATTTTTACTTTTTTTATTTCTATTTCTGTAACTGAATTCATTCATGCCTTTAACCTCCTTCTCAGCCCCTGTTTCTCTCTTAATCCTTAACTCACACTGGACCAATAGTGTATCCCCTGAACCAATCATACACCCATGTCCCAAATGTCCCAGCCCTCATCGCGCTATTAACACTTCGCACTTCAAACAGCTCTGGGCAAAAGCTTTTGAGCTGAAGGGCACAAGAGAAAGTCAAAATAATCAGGCCCAACTTGCAATGGCGTTCTCTAGCAAACTGTGGCCCACTAAAGTTGATGCTCTGACTGATATTTGAAGCAGTTTTTCCAATGACGGATAGATTTAAATTTCTGTGGGTTCCGACAGAGAAGTGCAAGTCATTAGAGAAAACAAGAATATTATTTAATCATAAATAAATAAGTATAAAATTAAATGTGATATATATTAAAATGATGTGGAAATAAAGGTAGAGGAGAATAAAGTTTTAAAAACATTATTATTTAAAGTTTGAAGACCTTCTCAAGTATTGCTCATGATAAATTGCCTGACAGAATGGCTGGATTTTGTGGTCAGTGGTGGAGGAATGTCATTAGTCATTTGTTGCACATGAACTTGCTCATACTGGAAATTGTGGTTTAGCAATCAAAAACAGCGGATATGGGACCTGTTTGAATAGGGTAAACAATGGTTAAGGATTTACACCAATCAGATTAAAGGATCCTTATTAGGACAAGCCAAGTGTAAACCACTAGTGTCAAGCAGAATATTTATGTCTGTGTCAAATTATGTACAGAAAATGAAAGAAAGGTGGGATTAAGAGAAAGAAATAAATGGAAAAAACACTTTTTCTAAATCTCCAATAATAATTAAAATCTTAAGGAATGAGACTGGACACTTATAACATTTAATTTTCAGTGCTAGAGTGGTTGTTTGGCAGTAATTAAGACTTTATCAACCTGCTAAAAATGCACTTGCACTTGAATGGATAACTTTTTCTGTTACATTTAGTGGATTCCTATCATTTATGCGGTCTCAATTTTCTCTGCCAAGTCAGGAGCGCAGAGCCAGGAAAATTCCTGGCACAGCAAGCCCAACTTGGGAGAAATACCCCAGATAGACAGATTTTCATTCCAGGAGTGGGTGGGGAATGTGGTTGCGAATGATAATAGGATTTGGGACCGTTGCCCCAGGAAAGAGTTTGGAGTCAGCCACAGGGGCTCCTGGGTGCAGAGGCGGGCTGCGTGAAAGGCCTGCCTTAGTGTTCCGGGACTTTGCCACAGCTGTTGAGAAAACAATAGAACAAAAACCAGCCCTCCAGCCCTCATACTTCACACCCTCTCACTCCCCCTACACACTACCCATGCCCTATACATGCCAAACCATGTCACCTCATGCCCAGCCACCCATATGGCCCCTCATACCACCCATGCCAACCTATGCCCCTCTACCCACCCCCATGACCCCTTATACCTCCATACAAATTTATGCTCCTCGACCAACATGTCTATTTATTGCCCTTTTATCAACCCATTCTTTGTTCTTCTGCCATCCATGCCAACTCACCCAATATCCACCATAGGCAGACCTCTGAAAATAAAATAAAGTTCTAAGTGTCTACCGATGACTTCACTATCTACAAAAACACTCTCATTCGTAAAAACACATTTCTCTTCCTAACAGCACTGTGGGTGTTTGTACAACACGTGGACTGCAGCAGTTCAAGAAGGCAGCACACCGCCACCTTCTCAAGGGCAATTAGGGATAGATAATAAACGCTGGCCTAGCCAGTGACACCAACATCCCATGAGGGAATAAAGAAAAAACTTCACTTATATTCTTTCAAGTGCTTAATCCTGTATAAAAACAAATATTTGCATGCTTGGCCCACATCAAAGACTTAGAACTACTTGGAGCTATCAATCAAATTGTGAACTGACAGCCACCCCACCGTGATAATGATAGGTTATGGAATCAGTCATGCTGCACAATTCCTATACTGATAACCCTCAGGCTTATGTCAACAGACAGAGTGAAATAGTAAGCATTGATTTTAACTGCAGACTGCTTTTTTTTAAAAAAGACCAGAGATTTAACTGCCTTGACAGCTTGACCGTTCCAATGAATTTATCCAATTTTTGTGCACATTCATATCTACTTCAAACAATTGCAAAGGGCACTTGCCCTCTCCAAAAGCGTACGTTACCTCTCCAAAAGGTTACCCTACTTCTTCAAAGAACTCCATCAGCTTTAGACCTTCTCCCGAAAGGACTAAAGCCCACAAGTCATGTTTTGGATATCCTAGTTATGAAAATTGGATCTGTTTGTAGGCAGCTGCACTTTCACATGTGCAGCTGCCTCCGTGAATCACAGATGTGCAAACTACAACCTGCACTTGTTTCACACACCTTGCTCCGCCTGTGAAAATGGTGGGTGCCAGGTCTGGGGGCAGGGCTTCTGGAATTGGGTCATTTTGCTAGTTAAGACCCTCTCTGGCTTTACGAAAATTCAGACAGAGTCTCAACAAGATACTGTTTTCTGGAGAAGATAACTCGGACAGCAACTTACTGATTTCCACCTTTAACTACACATTCTAATCTCATTTACTGATATATTGCATAAAGTATTCTACTGCTAACATTTGCAATGCACTTAGCATATCTCTTCAAGATCACGTAGATTAAATGCTGTAAATCCCTAGGTCAATCGGGGAATCATTTTTAGATCGATGTCTGAGGTTGAGAGCTGTCTGTATATTTTTAGCTCCAGCTCAGCAGAAACCAACATGAATTGACTGTCTTTGCTATACCCCAATGCTTGCAAAATATGACAGACATATATTGAATTCAAGAATTATAGATAAATGTTATAATTGAGCAATTCTTTCTTTTAGCTTTTATTGCATGAGTTGAAGGGTTAAAAATAAAGGCCAGCCACATATACAGAACTCTTTGGGCCGTTTGAGCTCCATGTTAGTAGCTTAAGATATTAAACAAGCTAATTAAATTCCTACCCTGTGACTCAACCATCTATAATGCTTCATATTAGCAATTTACAATACTTTCAGTGAGCTATGCAATGCAAATATGATGCTATTAGCAAAAATGCTTTTTAAAAACAGCATATTGCACAATTTGAACATTTTGGCAGTAAGATATTAATTCAGCATAGGAGCTCTTATAAATATTATTTATTCAAACTAAATTTGCTTTTTATGTGTCGTTACAGTTTAATTTCACATATGTCGAATCAACAAAGCACTCAGATGTTAACTGGCTTTGGTAAAGGCTGCAGCACCAACACAATACTCACTGACCAGGCCAAGGATATGACTGTGCTCAGGGACCAACCTTATAGGACAAATATTTCAAAGGAAGTAGAGCCTGTGAGCCATCTTGGTGCCAGACCTATGCACAAAAGTACACTGATACTGGAAAAAAGACCTGCTGTAACAGATTATACAAGCTCCTATAAGCAAGTAAGCTCCCTGATAGTCTTTTCATGAATAAATGTTGGTTGCCTATAATAAACATAGCATTTAATGTTCTTGGTCAGAACTGTTTCTGCCTTAACACATTTTGTTTTCAGTTCAAATCATTTTTTTCAATTCTCTTTTTTCCTCCTGTTTTCTCTCCACAGCCCTTGGTGTCAACACTGTGAACGCTACTTTTAATGAGGTATATTGTTCAACCCATGAGATTGCAACATTGATTATTTCTACAGCACCATTCTCTTTCCATAAGTGAGCGTTTAAAATGCGCTCACTGTTTAAATTTTAGTCTCTTATTTTTTCTTCGGCCACACACTACAGAGAATCCGACATCAAACACAATCATCACCCTTGCATCACACTGCCACTCGTGAATAGGGAACTAAAATTGACCTATTTATAGATCCATGAGAACAAATACCAAACCCCTTTTTTCCTAATGTTGGTGCTGCTTTAGTAAACCATGGTGTAACTATGCTCCACAGCACCTTATTCTGAGCTGAAGATGGGCGGGGGTAATATTTTCACCCCTGTTTGCCGTCTGTTTACCTGCAAACAATATTTCAAAAAATAATGAATAGATTTCAACAAAACTTGGTACACAAATCGAAAGAGGGAGAGAGAGGGCACAATTTTCCAGACCCCCTCCACGGCAGCTTTAATGACGGGGAAACAATGTGTGGCGGGAGCTGAAAAGTCGGTTTCCCACCGGCGTAAAATGATGGCGGGAGCATGCGCTCGTGCCTGTCGTGGCAGATCACCAGGCCGGCATGAAACCGTCTTGCATCTCGTCAATGGGATGTAGATGAGGGCCTGACCAGAATCGTCATCCCCTCCATCCGATTTTCCCCGCCGCCAGCGGGTTTTCACGCCGGCGCGGAATGCGCCTGGACCACCGTGGTGCCCAAATGACGGACTTACCTGCAAGAAGGCCTGGGGCAGCTCGCGGAGATTGGAAGGGAAGATGGAAGCCCCCAGCGACTGGACACTGGAACACCACGTGCAGCAGTGGATGAATGGGGCATTTGCAATGTGGATCTTCCGAGTTCAGGATTTTCCAGGAGATGGATCTTCCATCTGCAACGGTGGGTCGGTTGATGTCCAGGCACCTTTTCAATATGGTGCCTGGATACGATGGCGGGGCATGAGCCATCTAGCCACCCTACCTTGCAATATGTTGGGAAACCCGTGACCGTAATTAATTAGGTCAATGTCGTGCAGTACAGCGCAAATTCCCAGCAGCTTCCGTGGCAGGAAACTCTCCACATTCCCACCCCCACCATGGGACTTAGTCCTGGAATGGGAAGTTCCATCCAGAGAGTCTAACACATGACTGACTCATGTAAGTGATACATCATCATCTGTGTCATACATTAGCATATCCATTCCTTTAACCCTTACACGACACTTATGACTTTTGATTGTTTTTATTTATTCATTCATGGCAGGTGGGCATCACTAGTTAGGCCAGCATTTATTGCCCCTCCTTAATTGCCCTTGTTCAGAGGGCATTTAAAAGTCAGCCACATTTCTGCAGGTCTCTGGAGTCACATGTAGTCCAGACCAGGTAAGGACAGCAGATTTCCCTCCCTAAAAGATATTACATAGAAACATAGAAAATAGGAGCAGGAGTAGGCTATTCGGCCCCTTGAGCCTGCTGTGCTATTCATTATGATCATGGCTGATCATCCAACTCAATAGCCTGCTCCCGCTTTCTATCCATATCCTTTGATCCCTTTTGCCCCAAGAGCTATACCTAACTCCTTCTTGAAAACATACAATGTTTTCTGTGGTAGCAAATTCCACAGGCTCACTACTCTGTGGGTGAAGAAATTGCTCCTATTCTCAGTCCTAAATAGTCTATCCCGTATCCTCAGACTGTGACCCCTGGTGACCCCCACCATCGGGAACATCCTTCCTGCATCTACCCTGCCTAGTCTTGTTAGGATTTTAGAGGTTTCTATGAGAGCCCCCCTCATTCTTCTGAACTCTAGCGAATATAATCCTAACCGACTCAATCTCTCCTCATATGTCAGTCCTGCCATCCCAGGAATCAGTCTGGTAAACCTTTGCTGCATTCCCTCTATAGCAAGAACATCCTTCCTCAGATAGGAGGCCAAAACTGCACACAATATTAGTGTACCAAGATGGGTTTTTACGACAATCGGCAATGGTTTCGTGGTCATCATCAGACCTCTAATTCCAGATGTTTATTGAATTCATATTTCACCATCTGCCATGCTGGAATTCAAACCCTGGCTCTTTGGAATAGTAGTCCAGTGACAATACCATTATGCCGCCACCTCCCCAAACTGATTTATTTGGGGAAAGGGGCCAGATTTCCCATTTTATCTGGGGCTATGAACAGGAGAGCAGGCTGAAAGATTTAGTGGGGGCTTCACTCAGTTTAATGCCACTACCATTTCTGGCTGAAGGTGAAATTGCCCAGCCTAATTTTTTTAGATGACTGCTCTCACGTGCACTGTTAAAGGCGCGAAGAAATCATCTGACCTATTTTGTGCCATTTCCACCTCAATTGCGTTCAATGGTTATCACATTCACATAAAAGGAGATTTCAAGTTCTTTGGCGCTAGGGCAAAGGTCCATGGAAATTTGAAGAGCTGAGTACAACTGCCTTATTATTATCAGCTTTTCTACCATCTACTGTGAGACAACCATTCCCCATGTTTCACATGAGGCCCAATAGGTTTTCATGGGTAATTCCCTTTTTGGAAGAAGTGCAATGGAAGAGGCCAGGCTGGTGGGGCTGCACCATAGCAGAATGATACCCACCTACTTACCCATACCAACAGATCCAAGTGTACATATAGAGACACGCCTATTTGTATTTAACTGAGAAGAAGTACTTGGACAGATTTAGCTTTAGATAGAAACCTAGCACAATGTTGTGCCACATGCTACAGCCCACACCCATAGTATAAATTATTCTTCCAGTGGAAGTTAGGATCACTAACTCTCCTTAATTTCTGCCATAAGTTAAGTGCTTGATCTCATGGGAATATCTGTGATGTTAATCAAATATCTATGTACAGATGCATGAAGCAAGCCATTGATGCTTTATTATTACCCAGAGCTAGCCTTAATTAGCTTTTCCATGGATAACCAGCACCAATGTTACAGTGTATTGCCATTTTACCCAGTAGCAGGATTCCACAGACCCAAAGTGTCAGGGATGGTACCCACAAGGCCATGTACATTAATGAGAATTAATGGTTGTCAACTTTCCTGGATTTTCCTGCTGTTTCCTGGAATTAAAGATTAATCTCCTGAACAGTCTTGCAAGCAACTTAGGGTAATATCAATGAGGCATTCTCTCTTTGCTCCAATTGTCCTCATAGAAAATAGCAGGGGCATAACACCCCCAAGGTGCCATCCAGTCCTGATGCACATGTGCTCTAATTAATAAAAACCTTGAGATACAGCGGTTTTGGAAGTGCAGATGATTGTGGATATTGTACTCACCAATATTAATGATTACTGTGAGAATTGATGTGTTGGGCAGCCAATGCTGAGTGTGTGGGTGCATGCTAATTAGAGGCAGGAGGCCATGTGATGAAAACTCCCATAAGGGGGTCCAACAAATAACTCTAATAGCATTGTCTTCATAGGAAGCTTGTTTGTGACAGCAATCCACGATCCTGCAACTGAGTGGTCATTTCCTTGGGAGCTGCCATAGTGTCTTCATTTTAATGGACTCTGCAGTGCTACTGCTGCTTTTTTTCTATTCATTCAGGGGATGTGGGCAGCGCTGGCTGGGCCATTTATTGTCCATCCCTAATTGCCCTAGAGATGGTGGTGGTGAGCTGCCTTCTTGAATCACTGCAATCCATGGCAAGACAAATCTCTGGGTGGAAGGTCATTGACCTGAAACATTAACTCTTTTTCTCTCAACAGATGCTGCCTGACCTGCTGAGCGTTTCCAGCAATTTTGCTTTTACCTAAGTCTCTGGGTGGCTCTGCAGAGACAAGGCTAGTGTTTACAGTCTTAGCTGATGATGTTGACGCGGTTTCAATAACCCCAGGTGAACTACACTAAAATGAAATCCAGTCATCAACTAGAACAATCATTCACCACATTATAGACCAACTGAAAAGACACTTCAGAGTCTTAGACCAGCAGCATAATCCTGAATATGGCATGGGGCCTTAAAGATTGTCATTGTATTCGACATGATGTTCAACTTTGCCCTTGCACTTTACTCGGGCATCAACAAGAGAAGCAGAATCCTGAAGTAGTGGAGATTTAGCCTGCTTCCAATACAAGAAACACTCATGCTAATCCAATATGGAAAATTCTTGACTACCACAGCTGGCCATTGCAAGAACAGTCTGTGTAGATCTTCACCTTTCTCACCACAAATATGCCATGATCTGTAGACCCTTGTTTGTGACAATGACATACACAACTTCTATTCTTGCTGCAGATCCATGCCAGAATTAGACACAGATGAATGACTCCAGCTCAGCATTCCATTCCCCCAGCTGCCACACTTAATTGACACACACAGGAAGATTCATTACAGTACCATTGCTGCAAATAGCCACTTTCTGATCTATATTATCCAATGGTTTGCGGGCAGGTTGAGAAAGTTGCAGTGCTGGTTGACTTGTAAATGGTGTTTGGGTCCTAACAACATTCCATGATCCTTATTTCAATGTGTGATTTTAAACTTTCATCATTCTTGTGTGAGAGTGCTGGCCATGTAAACCATGACCCAACAATGATCACCACAGGTGAACATCTGGTAGTAATTTGAACCGCAGTAGGGCCTATCAGAGATGTACATGGTAACTCGTGGGTTGATGCAGAAGATGTGGACAGGGTTCTCAATGAGTACTTTGTCTCTGTCTTCACTAAGGAGAGGGATGATGCAGATATTCTAGTTAAAGAGGAGGAGTGTGAAATATTCGATACCTTAAGCATAGTGAGAGAGGAAGTACTGGAGGGACTGACATCCTAGAAAGTGGATAAATCTCTAGGGCCAGATGGATTGTATCCCAGGCTGTTGAAGGAGGCGAGAGAGGAAATAGCAAATGCTCTGAAGATCATTTTCCAACCCTCACTAGATACAGATGAGGTCCCAAAGGATTGAAGGTCTACGAACATTGTAGCATTATTTAAAAAGGTGTGAGGGATAGGCCAGAAAATTATAGGCCGGTCAGTCTGACTTCAGTGGTGGACAAATTATTGAAAACAATACTGGGAGACAGGATAAACTGTCACTTAGAAAGGCACAGATTGATCGGGGATAGTCAGCAGGTTTTGTTAGGGTAAGATTGTATCTTACTAATTTAATAGAATTTTTTGAGGAAGAAACAAGGAGGATTGATGAGGGTAGTGCAGAGTTTGTTGTCTACATAGATTTCAGTAAAGCATTTGACAAGGTCCCACATGGCAGACTGGCCAGGAAAGTGAGATCTCATGGGTTACAGGGGAAGGTGGCAGGTTGGATCCAAAATTGGCTCAGTGACAGGAAACAAAGGGTAATGGTCGATGCATGTTTTTTGCGAATGGGAAACAGTTTACAGTAGTGTTCCAAAGGGCTCAGTGTTGGGTCCCTTGCTGTTTGTTGTATATGTTAATGATTTAGACTTAAATGTGGGAGGCATGATTGGGAATTTGCAGATCATACAAAAATTGGCCGTGTAGTTGATAATGAAGAGGATTGCTGTCGACTCCAGAATTATATCAATGATTTGGCTGAGCGGGCGGAGAACTGGAAAATGGAATTCAATCCAGAAAAGTGTGAGGTAATGCATTTGGGGAGGGCAAACAAAGCAAGGGAATACACAATAAACAGGAAGTTATTGAAAGGGTTGAGGAAGTGAAAGGCATTGGAGTGCATGTCCCTGAAAGTGGCAGAACAGATGGACAAGGTGGTAACGAAAGCATATGAAATGCTACCCTTTATTGAGCGAGGTACTGAATACAAAAGCAGGGATGTAATGCTGGAACTGTATAAAATGCTGGTTAGATCACAGCTGGAATTTTGTGTACAGTCCTGGTCACCACATTAGAGGAAGGACATAATTGCTCTGGAGCGAATGCAGAGGAGATTTACAAGAATGTTACCAGGGCTTGAAAATTGCAGATATGAGTAGAGACTGAGTAGGCTAGGGTTGTTTTCCTTAGAATGGAAGGGGTGACCTAACTGAGATGTACAAAATTATGAGAGGCCTAGATAAGACTTGTTTCCACTAGCTGAGGGCTCAATTACCAGGGAGCATAGATTTAAGGTGATTGGTAGAAAGATTAGAGGAGACACGAGGAAAAACTTTTTCACCCAGAGGGTGGTGGGTGTCTGGAATTCACTGCCTAAGTTGGTGGTTGAGACTGAAAACGCTTAACTCATTTAAAAGGTGCCTGGATCTGCATCTGAAACGCTGTAACCTGCAAGGCCACGGACTAGGTGCTGGAAAGCGGGATTAAAATGAGCGGTGTTATGGCACAGAGCTGGTAAATGCTGAGCTGCTCAAATCCCAGAGGGAAACTTGAAATAATTGCCACAACTGTTTTGCAATTTGTATTTTTATTTCGAGATGCGTGCCTTGAATTCAGTCGTAATAAGTCCCCGAGTCTTAGGCCTGAATCTTCTGGTTGGTGTTGTGGGGGGCGGGTCCCGCTCACCATTACGTAGAATGACGGGCGGTGACATCGGGCGTACATCCTGACGTCACCGTGCCTTATTCCAATCTTCAGTTCAGCGGGCACGCACCGGTGTCAGCTGCGCACCCGCCAAACTGTCAAAGGCCTATTAAGCCCAGTTAAGTAGCAATTGAAATAATTAACAGGGCTGCCCATCCAACCTTAAGGTTGGGGGGGTGGGGGGGGTGGTGGTGCAGGTAAAGAGCCCAGGCAGCCTTCACATTTTTCATGGAACCTCATCCACGGGCAGGATGAGGTTTCATGAAGGGCTTATAAACATAATAAAAAATTTTTGTTAAAATTCATTGACATGTCCCAGCTCATGTGACACTGTCGCACGAGGGGACATATCTGAATAATGTTTCTTTTTCTTTATTCCAATTTTTCATAAGCAATGTAATCTCCCTGAGGCAGCTCTTTGCCTCAGGAAGATTTTTACATTCTTTCACGCACATGCGTGAAAGAGCGCAGGCTCTGACTCTCCCTCCTCCCCCCACCCGCGCTGGGAGTGCTCAGCACTTCTGGGTGTGTGTTACACTGGCCCACCCACGTAAAATGACGGTGTGCAGCAAATCATGGGCGGCGATTGGCTGCGTGGCAGCCCACTCCTGCCCAGCCCGCCCGACAGGGAGAAAATTCTTCCCTAGAGTGTTTTTACAAAACTAAATTACACATTTATTAATAAAAGAAATAATTTTAAGCCCATACGTAGGTCTACAAATTACTACTATGATAACTCCTAGCTCCCCTAATTAATCTGACTCCCAGTTGTGCCCCCATTAAGGCATCAGTAAAAACAAAATAGATTTTAACAGACATAAGCAAAGCATACAATACCCTGGGCAGGAATATTCACAGTGAATTCTCTTATCTTTGGTCCCTATAGCCAGCAGCTTGGCACATAAAGGCTGGAGGCTTTTCGCACTTGTTAGATCTTAGAATTCTTCCTCCTTACACATAACCTCATCTCCTTTATGTAAATCCCATTGTTCCAATATGTCTTTGGGCTTTACCTTTCCAATAATAAAATTCTTCCATATTACCAATTTTACCCGTAAGCTTTGGGAAAAATAAACACACTGGGCAGAATTTTCCGGCCCTGTTTCGGCAGGGATGGGGCTGTAAAATGCAGCGAGCCATTATAAACGCCATTGACTTCAGCAGGAATGTAAAATCCCGCTGTCGTAAAATTCTGCCCATGGTTTAGCTTCTGGCTAAGTGTAACATTTCACCCTCACTTTTGAAATTCAAACTACTCTGGTTTTCTAAAAATGCAAATTTTCCTTTACATCTCACAGTTGAAAACTTCAGCCATGTTTACTTATTTAGCATTTCAAACCTAGCTTCTCTTCTGATACATCAAAGCTTTCAGACTAACTGTCTTTAATTCAATTAAGTCCCACACACACTCAGACCCCATTATTCCTACTTTACAATAAATCCCAATAACATTATGAAAATTATTATATTTTGATGACAGCAGCTAGTTTTTTTTTTCTCTTTTTGGCTGGTGCAGACACGATGGGCTGAATGTCCCCTTTTTGCACCGTAACCTTCTTATGGTTTCTACTTTATCTGCATTTGTTCACATTGACAAATGGGGCAATCGGCAGACAAAAATCGGACCCTTGTTCTGAAAGTGGAGCCTAAAAAGTCTAGCGTTAAGCAGCATAGCAAATGATTTCTCCTGTCTGTGTACCTGCTGTGTAGTTTACAGATCTGTAGCAGTAACATTGTAGAAGTAGCATAAATGAGTAGAATTTGTGGTACTGGGCACACTCCACAAGTACATCAAATTAATCAAGCTGTGTGATAGGGTAGCATAAAACTCCTGCTCCACCAGCACTGCAAGGCAGGAAAGCTTGGATGACATGTTGACAGTGTATATTGGGCACAAGACCTCTGCTGTCAGCTCACCATTATCCCGATGCCTGTGCGGCTATTAAATGGGAGTAGAATGTTTACATTTATACATTTTATTTCTTGCATTCTTGCATATAGTGGATCTGTGGTGCTGCTCAGGTAGGTTAGAACAGTGTTGTTCTTGACTGTCTCTGCCATTTTTGTATTTTTTTTCTGTATCTCCTTTTTATTCTGTCTGCTTCTTAGCCTCTCTATATCCTGATCTGATCCTCTCTGCTTGTTATTTTGTGTGTCGTGGGCAGATGGTTAAGCTAAGCACATAGAATGTATTTCGAGTTTGCCCTTCCTCTTTGCCGCTGTCAGTCCATGATCATTGTTGCGCCACATCTCCATGAGTTGTATTCCTATTTCCACATGAGCCTCCCTCATTACCCCCTCTCCCCTCCTCCTTCCACCCCAGTGCTTTGTGTCCCATCATGATCTTTACACTCTCCCCTGGCCCTTTAACCCCTGTCCCTTTTCACTTGTCCCAGTCTCACCCAACGGCCTGGGCTGTTTCTGACAGCCAGTCTTGTTTCCCGCGTACTCTCTTGTCATTTGGCTCCATTACACCACTCTCCAAAAGTTAAAAAGAATCCTGAGCTGTGAAACATGTTTTTAATATTTTAAAAGCAGACAAAGTGACTGAATGTTCTTTTAGATTTTTCATTTTGACTTATATATTTCACTTCTTTTGCTAGTTTTATACTAGTCAGAGAATTCAACCTATAATCAAGTATTCTGGTTACCCTGATGAGATAAAACACCTTGGAATGAACACAGATGGAAAGGAACATCTAACCACACACAGAGAAACCTTTTATCTAAAGGAAATTATACCAGTAAGTTCTAGAACTTGTTTAATACATAAAATGGTTGTGCTTATATTTTTGTATATTCTACCATTTGGAATTACTTGTTGGGTTCCGCTCCAGCTTTACTTTTTAAATAAATTTATATTTTAAAACAAATGTTTTTTCTGTATAAGCTCTGATTTAGTAATTATATGTTTTTTATGATTCATGAGTCTAACTCATATATATGCACTGGGCAATCGTAAACTTTCTTGTTAATTTAAAGATAGAGCAATACTTTCCAATATTAATTTAAAGAACATTATATGTCCGTCCCTCTCTTAATCTATTTAATTAAAAAAATTTGCATCAGCATGCAATTCCTCTCTGCACCAATTGACTTTGTCTGTCAAATGTTTGTTGCATTTTTTATGCCAGGTTTTTCCCATTATAATTTCCTATTTGTTATTTGCTTATGTAAACTTATCACACAGTAATTACATGATCTGGCCATTTAGTAATTTTGTGCTCAGTCTGTGAACATCTTCATGAAATCTCTCATAAAATGTCATTGTCTCTGTCATATTATTTTATTTTCCTGTAATTTTAGGTTTTAAGTCTTAGGTTTATTTTCTCCATTAAATTGCACTCGATCTTGATTTCCCTGTGAATAATACTATGGAAGGTCATATAATCCAAGTCTCTAATTCGGAATTTAACACTCCTGTTCCTTTCTGTGAGCCATTCAGTGCATTTATTTTATAATAATGCTATAAGGAATTGTTGTGTCCCTGTATCTCAGTTATACTCAGCAAACCCAGAAAATGAATAAGCAAAACTTTCATGGAATTATCTATTCTTAACATTCTGATTTGGGGAAAAGAGTTATCCTTAGAAACACAAGTTTCTTCACTGTTTATTAACAGATTTAAAATTGGTGTAAAAGCAGGACACAGCTAGTGGAATGTTATATCTAGGGATCATAATCACAGAAGTTATGATACTGGTTAAATGAAACCAGAGGAAAAAAGATCACAGAAAAGATTGTGAGAATGTTTTACCACTGCCCCAGAGGGTCATAGATGCAAAACCAAAGGGGTTTTAAAGATAACCAATCTACTGGGTAAGTAAGGTTATTAGAGTATTTTAAAAATGGTTAAAGAAATAAAACAGACTTGATTAGCCAAATTGCCCACTCCATTCATGGGCGTCACTGGATAGGCCCATTCCTAGTTGCCCTTGGGAAGGCAGCTGGAACCACTGCAGTCCATATGGTGTAAGAACACCCACAGTGCTGTTAGGGAGGGAGTTCCAGGATTTTGATCCAGTGACAGTGAAGTAACAGCGATACATTTCCATGTCAGGATGGTGTGTGGCTTGGAGGGGAACTTCCATTTGGAGTGTTCCCATGCATCTGCTGCCCTTGTCCTTGTAGGTGGTAGAGGTCATGGGTTTGGAAGGTGCTGTCGAAGGATCCTGGGTGAATTCCTGCAGTTGCTACGTGAGTCACTAAAAAGAAATAAGATGAAGCTTGTGGTACAGCAGTGCAGGCAGGAATTCTCAAATCTGACTGATGTATTTATAGGGTCTCCCCAGCGAGAATATTTATTTTTTTTTATTTGTTTTCTCTCTAATTTTTAATGTTTTCAATATAGCCTCCAATTTTTAAAAAATTGCATCTGGTAGGTAGTATCAGATTTTATTGGTTAAAGCCTATGTTAGGCTTAATTTTAAATTTATCTTTGATAGATTCCTTTAAGATTTATCTTTCTAATTTGTGTATCTTGGAAGTACAACTTTCAAACAATTATGAAAATTCCTTTTACATCTAAAAGCGCAGCATTCTGAGCAAAGCAGTTGCTGAAAATCGAACAAGAGGTACACAGGGCCTAGCAATGAAAGAAATAACCAACCCTACAAGTTGCAGTCAAAGTTACTCCACTTCTTATTCTTCAATGCTTGATATCCAATACCAGCGTCCACCTTGTGCTAATATTCCTGAATATCACCCAAAGAGGCACACCCACAACATCATTACTGGTATGTGTGTGCTTTCTTCTGATTTGTGTCTTTAATCTTTAAGACAACAAGTTTAATAGCTGCTTAGAAAAACAAAATTCCAATTTAAATATTAGCCTAAAAATTACTGTTTGAGCTATGAGTACAGTTAGAATGTGAACTTGCTACTACAAAGGCTAGTTGCAGTGAATAGCTTGGATGCATTTGAGAGAAAACGAGATTAGGTACTTGAGGGTGAAAGGAATTGAAGGAAATGTTGGTAAAGTAAAATGAAGTATGGTGGGAGGAGGCTCATGTGAAACATAAGCACGGGCATAGACCAGATTGGCAAATGGTCTGTTTCTGTGCTGCAAGTTCTATGTAATTCTAGACACAAACACAGAATTACCTGGAAAAACTCAGCAGGTCTGGCAGCATCGGCGGAGAAGAAAAGAGTTGACATTTCGAGTCCTCATGACCCTTCCACAGAACTCTTTTCTTCTCTGCCGATGCTGCCAGGCCGGCTGAGTTTTTCCAGGTAATTATGTTTTTGTTTTGGATTTCCAGCATCCGCAGTTTTTTGTTTTTATCTCTATGTAATTCTATTTAAGTTGGGGAGCAGAGTGACCACCATGTTCTCACTCCAAATTTTTAGCACCCCAGCATCAACTCTGTTTCTAGGACAATGGAGCACAAGAGAGGAGGGAATAGAGCTGAACTGGAGAAGGTTACTTTCAGCTTAAATGACACCATCTGTATGATGGTGCCCAATGCCATGGAGAGAATGGGTTCTGTTGAAGGTGGGAGGGCTCCCAAATCCAGTGTTACTATTTTTTTTTATTCTTACTCCAGTCATTAACTCACATGTTAGATAAAGTAAATCATGATGCCTTACACTATATAAACCCCCAGTTTCAGGGAGTGACCATTCCAGCAGATGTTCTATTTCTAGTGGCACCCCAAAGAGCAAGCTGCAGACTCCACTAGGAACATCTCAGAGCACAAACATGGCAACATCCACAGCAACAAGATAAAGAATTTCCACTGATATATTTCACTTCTTCACAATGTCCAGAAGTATTTGATAGCCAATGTGTTACTCTTGAAATATGGGCCAGAATTTTCTGCTCGTTGGGCGAGCGCATACTCGACCTGAATAAGTGTAAAATGACGCATGATGACATCGGGCGAGTGTCCCGATATTTTGGTCGGCAGCCGTATGCAGGAGTCGGCAGTGCGCCCGCCACCAATTAACAGGCCTATTAAGGTCATTAAAGTACCAATTAAATGTAATTTTTTGCTGGTATTGGTACAAACAGAGTGCACATATAGCAAGGACTGCTAATGATTGGGCAGGTCAGCATTTTCCTGAAAGTT
The DNA here is from genome assembly GCF_017639515.1 of Carcharodon carcharias. Taxonomy (NCBI): domain Eukaryota; kingdom Metazoa; phylum Chordata; class Chondrichthyes; order Lamniformes; family Lamnidae; genus Carcharodon; species Carcharodon carcharias. Next base: position 3,576,633 of record NC_054481.1, on the reverse strand, counting down.
TTGTTCGGGTCTGCTGTATGCTGTGTAAGATATCAATGAGAGAGACCCCTTGATATGATAATCTATGTGAGACAGAGGATATCCCAACACATCTCACTCAAGATCCTTGACCAGTTCTGTCCTACAAGAAGCAGTCTCCTGTTCTTTAATCAAACCAGAGAGTTTATTAATTATCATAAAGATTTGGAAAGTTAATACTTAACAATGGCAATAGATATACAGCGAGACTCAGCTCCTAGAGTTCCTGCTTCTGAGCTCCCTGAGGCACTGCCTTCTCTTTTTGTGTTCTGCTGACCATCAGTCTTTCATCTCCTTCTAGGTGTGCCAATGATGTCTTGTAGCTCCTTTCTTTTATCCCCATTGAGAGACCCTTACCATGCCATATTAGGCTATAATTTGGTCTGGCCAAAAAGACTGGATTAGTTTGAGGTCATTGGTGGTTTTGGACCTCCGAGACCCCAACATATAGGCACTCAGAGGTTTTCCCTCTTTTTCCAAAGGTTCTAGGATACACATTCCTGTTAATTGCTCAACTTCTGCAACTCTGCAGTTTGACATGGATCTTATCCTTGTTGCAAAATGGTCCTAAGGTCTCCATCTTTATCTTTTCCATTATCTCTTTCATTGTTCTTATACAGAGGTTTAAATATAATATACCCTTGAGAAACCGTTTCACAATGGAGTGAGCATTAACTCAAACAGACTTCAATATATTGGCGCACATAATATACTATTTGTTCTATTAGTCTAACCATTCTATCCATCACAAGCATAAAATATGTTACAGTTCATCATGGGGGCTACGGACTATATCAGGTTGGTATGTGGGCCGTTTTCATCTGCATAACTTCCCCTTTCCCGTGTGGGCTATACCATTAAAAAGTTCTAAACCCTACAGCTCTTGCTATCTGCAAAGGTGATTCAGTAGGAATCTCTTGCGGGTAATTTTTTGTCTTGCTTTGCTTTTGGCTGTAGTTGGATTTCCTGTTTGTTCCATTTGTTCCACCTCTTGCCTCTTTCCCTGGTGAAGTTATGGATCATGCCGCAAGTTATAACGACCTAGAAGACCTTGCTGGGCTGTGTCTTTAAAGGACCCCTGAGCTGTCCAGGGAACTGCAAAGCTGTTTCAAGATACCTTTTGTGTTTTGATATTGACTTTCTCTGGTTTGGACTCCTAAGGCTCACCTTATAGCCCAGCTGCAAGATTGCACATTGCAGAATGAGCAGAGAGCCAACAAAATCAATTTTATTCCCCTTCATTTCCTGTTCCATTCCTAATGCCAGTGATGATGATGACATTGGAAAAAAGCCTACCTGAATACTAACAGTGAGGTGACATCCACTGATTTTTTTTTGCATGCCTAACTACTTCAAACTCTTATTAATGAGTTTTTGATGCATATATAAGGTCTGGCTTAATTTTCCTCATTAAATTTATTCCTTCTTATCTGTAGGTGAGGAACGGCCTAAAGTTCAGCCAACAAACTACAAAAGGAAATCAGGAAACTGGCTTCAACTGTATTCAAGGCAACATGGATGCTTTTATGATCGTTTGTTTCTGTACTGATAGTACACCAGATAAATCCCTGTTTACAGTTATCAATACAATTTTGTGATCAGTTACAGTATTAGATTTTCTTCAAATTACACAACTTTTCAGATTTTATAACAATGAACAGATCAAGCTCAAATTGGAAATTTTCTTGATTAATTTATAACCGGAAACAATAGTTAAAGTGATCAGAAGGATTCTTCTGTATATATATGTGTGTAATAATGTTGGAAGCACAGCCCTGTTATCACCAATTAAGTGAGATACAATGCACTGTACTGGGAGTCTATAAATTGACTGTGTAAAGCAATGCAAACGTACTAATATCCCTGAGTAACTTTAATGTGCTTCCTAAATTGGCACATACATGATGTTGGATTGGTTCAATGTAAATGTTCAATTTGCATAATTTTGAAATTAGCAAATTTTAAGGCTGGGTGAAAAATAATCGACAGAGTCCCAGTTGTAGAAAATAGTTATTTGTGTGAAAGGCGTTTGTAATCACAAGTCCTCTAATACAGCAATAACAACCTGCATTACACAGAATGTACAGCATTAAACAGGTCATTTGACCCAACTGTCCCACAATTTACACTGCACACATGCTGCCTCCCACCATAATTTATCTAACCTGATCAGCATATCCTACTTCTTATTCTTTCATGTATTTGCCTAGCTTTCCCTTAAATACATCACTGCTTTTCATTTCAATTAAACCATGTGGTAATAAGTTCCACATTTTAACCACTCTCTGGGTTAAAAAAAAATTCTGCTGAGTTCCCTAAAGCACCAAGTGAAAGCTGAGAGATGACTGCAAGGACATTATAGTGGGGCAGGTAGAAAAGGACTAGAGATTACTACGTAGGTTATACAGGCTAAAAGCTGAGCAATTTGTATTTATTACAAGAAGGTTTGTGCACTGAAGTTAGAAGTAAAGAGTCCACTACCACCGTTGGAGATTGTAAAGGTTAACTAAAACATTTATTAACAAAAAGAAAAGAAAGAGTTAAACACACAAGATTACAGTTACACATTTAAACTTAGTCTTATAAAAGTTCCCAAAAGATTTCTACTTAACTAGACTCCCAACTACACACACCTTTAAGGCAACAGTCCAAATAGATTCTTAATTTATAAAACATCCAACAATATTACCACAAGCATCAACTGTTGCTATAAGGGAGGTGTTTCACAGCTTCTCTCTCCCTCTCACTCGACAATGGAATTCCAATGCTTTTAACAAAACTTTGCTTCTCTGGAGTGGCTAGAGGCTGCTTTTTCACAGATCTGTTTCACAGTCCTTCACAATCTCACATGGCCACTCCCCATACAGCTTTCCATCTTTCTTTAAATATATTTTCTCCCCCTTTGATTTTTGAACCCTATTGTTTAGACCTTTCTTCTGGAAGTTACTTTTTCCAGAATATAAACATCTTTCATGTTTCCATCTTGTCTTTGCTTTTGGGTCAATAAATTATGAAATCCCCACTATTTATCTACCTATGAACTCATGCAAGATGCAAACATTTTTCTTGTCAGCTTCTAATTCCCCTTTGAAATTCAAACAGCCTCTCAACTTATCTAAAAATGCAAATGTTAGCTAGTCCATTTCCATTTCAAAATGCCTGCTTACACCTTATCCCTTTGATGATTTAAACCTTACAGTATGACCGTATTTAGTTAGAGTGACAACGAGTCAGTGCAGACAGGATAGACCAAACAAGCTCCTTTGCTGGTTTTACTATGACCTTGAAATTACATTTGCAAAAGTTTATCAATCCTTGCCGCTGCTTCAATCCATCCTTAATCCTTTCAATTTGTATACTGGTTTCTAACATGATAAAATGCCCCAAGGAGTGAGTATCAAATAAATTTGACACTGAGCCACATAAGAAGATATTAGGGCTGGTGAAAAAAAGTTTAGTCAAAGAGATTTTAAGGAATGGCTTGAGTTCCCTCAGAATTCTGTTTTGGAAGTAGTCTTTAGGCTTCAGTTACAGAGTTACAAGTTTTCATGAGTCTCAAACTTAACTGATCATTAAAAAAGATTTGGAACTATTACATAAAATGCAGTGTGCAACAAGACAGTATTCAGTCAAGGACTGACAGAATCATATAAACTTATAGCATAGGTGGGCATTCTACCCATTGTGTCTGTCCTTGAAAGAACCTTAGTGCTTAGTTCCACGTCCTTGCTTTTTTCTCCCTCAAGCACTTGTACAATTCCCTGTACAAATTATTTACGTAGTCAGCTCCCACCTTTTCAGATAAAGTTTTCCAAATCCAAACAACTCTGTGTAAAAAGATTGTTCCTCATCTTCCCTGTAGATCTCTTTCCGATGACTCAGAAACCATGACCTCTGATTAGTGACACACTCACCAGAGGGAATATACTTTTTCCCCATTTACTCTTATCAAAATCTCACACCACAGAGGCTCCCTCTAATGTTTCCCAATCATGTGTGGAATTAATTTTTTTATGTGTACCAAAATCAAGAATATATTTTTTTAACAAGTTACCATAGGTATGGAAGAATAAGAAAGGATATTAAAACAAATGATAATTAACAAAGTGCATTGCTCAAGATCTTGATTACTTATGAAATCAAATAAAATTAAATCCTTTTAGAATCTTACATGTATTCATTCCTTTAAGGCATAAAACAAAATTATCCATTTTCTTGACATCACAGAATATTTTATCATTAGTATTGACGCATGAAATAAAATATTTTTATGTTCTCGTAATGCTTGAAATTAAAGAGTAAATCTCTCGACATGACACATGAAAAAAGTTTGTATCTAGTCTTTATATATGCAACTAATATATATACTCCCTTTTGCTGTGTCACATCGAATGAAACATTCTTTTGTTTTGACACATGAAAGAAATTACCTTTTATTTTGATTTTAATACTGACTACAATTCCACTTCAAAAGTACTTCATGTATTTCAAAGGACTTTAGTACATTTTACAGTCATCAAAGTTGCTACAGGCAGCCAATTCTTCATCTGTCTTTCACCACTCAAAGCTTCTTACTTTCCTTTTCCCCTCTGATAATATTTTTTCACTATTTATTTCAGCTAAGCCTTCTTTTACATTGCTGAAAAGAGAGACAAGTTGCTGAAGCTTTTCGTCTTTCACTCATCAAGACAATTGCAAGAATGCCAAATTTCAAATGAACACAACAATTTATATGTTTCCCGGTACATCGATGATTACTTCAGTGCTGCTTCATGCTCTTGTCGGGACTTGGGAAAATTTATTAATTTTGCTTCCAATCTCCACCCCTCCATCATTTTCACGTGGTCCATCTCTGACACTTCCCTTCCCTTCCTTGACCTCTCTGTCTCAATCTCTGGTGATAGACTGTCCACCAATATCCATTACAAACCTACCGACTCCCACAGTTACCTCGATTACAGCTCCTCACACCTCGCTTCCTGTAAGGACTCTATCCCATTCTCTCAGTTCCTTCGCCACCGTCGCATCTGTTCTGATGATGCTACCTTCAAAAACAGTTCCTCTGACACGTCCTCCTTCTTCCTTAACCGAGGTTTTCCACCCACGGTCGTTGACAGGGCCCTCAACCGTGTCCGGCCCATCTCCCGCGCATCCGCCCTCACGCCTTCTCCTCCCTCCCAGAAACATGATAGGGTCCCCCTTGTCCTCACTTATCATCCCACCAGCCTCTGCATTCAAAGGATCATCCTCCGCCATTTCCGACAACTCCATGATGCCACCACCAAACACTTTTTTCATTCACCCCCCCTATCGGCATTCCGTAGGGATCATTCCCTCCGGGACACCCTGGTCCACTCCTCCATCACCCCTACTCCTCAACCCCCTCCTATGGCACCACCCCATGCCCACGCAAAACATGTAACACCTGCCCCTTCACTTCCTCGCTCCTCACTGTCCAAGGGCCCAAACACTCCTTTCAAGTGAAGCAGCATTTCACTTGCATTTCCCCCAACTTAGTCTACTGCATTCGTTGCTCCCAATGTGGTCTCCTCTACATTGGAGAGACCAAACGTAAACTGGGCGACCGCTTTGCAGAACACCTGCGGTCTGTCCGCAAGAATGACCCAAACCTCCCTGTCGCTTGCCATTTTAACACTCCACCCTGCACTCTTGCCCACATGTCTGTCCTTGGCTTGCTGCATTGTTCCAGTGAAGCCCAACGCAAACTGGAGGAACAACACCTCATTTTCCGACGAGGCACTTTACAGCCTTCCGGACTGAATATTGAATTCAACAACTTTAGGTCTTGAGCTCCCTCCCCCATCCCCACCCCCTTTCTGTTTCTTCCCCCTTCCTTTTGTTATTTCCAATAAGTTATATAGATTTTTCTTTTCCCACCTATTTCCATTATTTTTAAATATTTTATGCTCCCCCCACCCCCACTAGAGCTATACCTTGAGCGCCCTACCATCCATTCTTAATTAGCACATTCGTTTAGATAATATCACCAACTTTAACACCTATGTGTTCTTTTGTTTTGTTGTCTGTGACATCTTTTGATGATCTGCTTGTATTACTGCTTGTTTGTCCCTACAGCCACACCACCCCCCTCCACTTCTCTCCCCCCACCCAAACCCCACCCCCCCTCCCCCCCCCACACACACACACCTTAAACCAGCTTATATTTCACCCCTTTCTTGGATTCACTCAAGTTCTGTCGAAGGGTCATGAGGACTCGAAACGTCAACTCTTTTCTTCTCCGCCGATGCTGCCAGACCTGCTGAGTTTTTCCAGGTAATTCTGTTTTTGTTCTGGATTTCCAGCATCCGCAGTTCTTCTGTTTTTATCTCTTTCGTTTTTATCTTTACAACAATTTATATCACAGGAGAAAAAGTGTCGATTGATTGGCTGAAGCATTGCCATGGAGAAAGCAACGCGGAACTGTAGGCTCCCAAAGCTCCCGGGTCATATAAAAGGTATAAGGGTTGAATATATTTGTTTTGTTTGCAGAGAATGGGCCCCTGCGTATGAATGTTTGTCACTTCTAGCAAGCGTAAATAAGCGACGTTACTGGCTGGTTCAGTACAGTCAGTACTCTGCCTACTAGGGACAACTGAAGGAACATGCTGATTGGTTGGATCAGCCAATTGCTGGGAAGTACAGCCTACATACCTGGCTGAACTTATGCACTTAGCAACCTGCACAGTTGAGTTCAGTTTTAATGCCACTATGTATGCCCAAATATTTGGTGTAACCATGGGACCCTCTCTAGTCCAGCGCTCTTTAACGTTTTTATCGGTTTCCACGAAAAACACGCTTTTGATGGAATGAGCCCTAACCTCCCACCCTGTGCATATTTTCAAAATGTGGATGATTCATTTGTGATCTTTGAACCTGCAGCTGTGTATAAGGATTTCCTTACATGTCTTAGTATGTTCCATCTCGTGCTCAAATTCACTTTTGAGATGGAAGTCTAACTCACTTTCTTTCCTTGATGTGCTAATTGATAAACCAAGAATGGATTCTCTATTGCTGTCTACTGCAAGCCTACCTTCACTGGTCAATATATGCATTGAGATAATTCCATTATCCTGTCCATAGCTTCCCTCCACTCAAGTGTAATGCTCATATCATTAAAGACAGATGCAAAGTACCAATTTAATATTTTTCCATGTCCTCTACCTTCATATGGGTCCTTAATTAACCCATTTTTTTTGGTAGCAAGCCTCCTAACACTTCGCTTTCTAATTTTTTTCCCAACACTATCTTTGCCGCCCATATTAACTTTTCCTATTCATTCCTGCCCTTGCTACAACCTTCCTGGTTATTTGAATCTTACTCATGACATCTGTCAGAAGTCCTGTTCTGTTGTAACTTTTATTAGCTTTGTCATCCAGAGCACATTAGTTTTAGACACTCTACCTTTTCCCTTCCAAAGGCTGTCTAATCTCTTTCCAGAATACCCTCTATTAATGATTTACCCTGCAATTACCTCTTCCAATCTACCTGTGCTAGACTCCTTAAATCACTGAAAAAGCTGTTCTCCAGTGGAACAATTTTACCTTAGATATTTTCTGCTCTCATTCCATAATCACTTTAAACCAAATTATATGATAATTCTATAAACATATTTAAATCATAACCATCTCTACTGGTAACAATCTGAAAAAGTTAAAGTTAATGATGTCTATGACATTCAGGAATCTAGCAGGCCACTCAAATCTGTTGAGCTATTCTATTACATCATGGTTGATCAATCACTCAGCTGTATTTACCTGACTTTGCTCCATATCCCTTGATGCCCTTTCCTAATAACTCTCCAAAATTCTCAAGTGTGCTCATTTTCCCTGAAACTCAATGTTTGAATTCCTCCAATCAAGTTTCTTCCTTTACCACAGTACCTAAATAGCTTTTATCAAAGTCACAAATGACCTCCTACATGTCTGTACCAATGGTAACATATGAACATACATATAAACACACGAATTAGGAGCAAGAGGCTGCTCGACCCCTTGAGCCTGCTCCACCATTCAATAAAATCATGGCTGATCTGATTGTAACCTCTACCCCACATTCCTGCCTACCCCTGATAACCTTTCACCCCCTTGTTAATCAAGAATCTATCTAGCTCTGCCTTAAAAATATTCAAAGACTCTGCTTCCATTGCCTTTTCAGGAAGAGAGTTCCAAAGGTTCACAATCCTCTGAGAGAAAAAAATTCTCATCTCTGTCTTAAATGAGCGACCCCTTATTCGAGACACTTGCAATATACCCTGTCAAGACCCTTCAGAATCTTAAAGGTTTCAATCAAGTCACCTCTTACTTTTCTAAACTCCAGTGGATACAAGCCTAACCTGTCCAACTATTCCTCATAAGACAACCTGCCCATTCCTGGTATTAGTCTGGTAAGCCTCCTCTGAACTGCTTCTAACGCATATACATCTTAAATAAAGAGACCAGTACTGTACACAGTACTCCAGATGTGGTCTCGCCAGTGCCCTGTACAACTGAAGCATAACCTCCCTACTTTTGTAATCAATTCCCCTCACAATAAACTATAACATTCTATTAGCTTTCTTAATTACGTGCTGCACCTGCGTACTAGACTTTTGTGTTTCATGCACTAGGACACCCAGATCCCTCTGAATCTCAAGAGCTCTGCAATCTCTTGCCACTTAGATAATAAACATTTTTATTCTTCCTGCCAAAATGGACAATTTCACATTTGCCCACATTATACACCATTTGCCAGATCTTTTGCTACTCACTTAACCTGTTTATGTCCTTTTGTAGCTTCCTTATGTCCTCTTCACAATTTACTTTCCTACCTATCTTTGTGTCATTAGCAAATTTAACCACCATTCCTTTGGTCCCTTCATTCAAGTCATTTACGTAAATTGCTAAATTTGAGGTCCCAGCACTGATCCCTGTGGCACACCACTCGTCACATCCTGCCAATCAGGAAAATATCTATTTACTCCAACTCTCTGCTTCCTGTTAGTTACCAAATCTTCTATCCATGCCCATATGCTACCCCCTACACCATAAGCTTTTATTTTCCGCAATAACCTTTGATGTGGCACTTAATCAAATGCCTTCTGGAAATCTAGCTACAATACATCAATACATCAACTATCTCACTAGCCACTTCATTTAAGACCTTAGGGTGAAGTCCATCTGGACCTGGGGATTTGTCAGCCCGCAGCCCCAACAATTTGCTCAATACCACTTCCCTGGTGATTGTAATTTTCCCAAGTTCCTCCCTCCCTTCCATTTCCTGGTTTACAGATATTTCTGGGATGTTACTTGTGCCCTCTGTAGTGAAAGCCGGAACAAAATACTTGTTTAATTCATCTGCCATCTCCCTACTTTCCATTATCAATCCCCCAGACACACTCTCAATAGGACCAACACTCACTTTGTTAACTCTTTTCTTAATTAAGTATTTATAGAAACTCTTACTATCTTTATATTACTAGCTAGATTTCTCTCGTACTCTAATTTTCCTTCCTTATTAATCTTTTTGTCATTCTTTGCTGTTCTTTATATTCTTTCCAATCTTCTGACCTGCCATCTGTCTGCACACTTATGTGCATTTTCTTTAAGTTTGATACTGTTTTTAACTTTTTTAGTTAATCATGGGTGGTGGGGCCTCCCCTTAGAACTTTTCTTTCTCATTGGAATTTCTGCATAATTTGAAATATCCCTTTAAATGTCTGCCGCCCAACTTGACACATCCATTAACTTCATTTGCCAGTTCACTTTAGCTAGCTCCGCTTTCATGCCCTTATAATTTCCATTATTTAAGTTTAAAATACTAGCCTGAGACACACTCGTTTCTCCCTCAAAATGAATGTAAATTTCAATCATATTATGTTCACTGCTACCTAGAGGTGCCTTCACTAGGAGGTTATCAATTAATTCTATCTCATTGCTCAATACCAGGTCTAGTATAGCCTGCTCTCTGGTTGGCTCAGAAAGTGCTGCTTTAAGAAACTATCCTGAAAACGTTCTATGAACTCGTCTACGCTACCTTTGCCCATCTGATTTTTCCAGTCTATATGTAGATTAAAATCTCACATTATTGCTGTACCTTTCTGACAAGCTGCCATTATCTCTTCTTTTATACTCTGTCCTACTGTGTGGTTACAAATAGGGGCCCTGTACACTACTCCCACAAATGTCTTCTTGCCTTTTTATCATTTCTCATCTCAACGCAAACCGCTTCTATGTTCTGCTTTCCTGAACTTAGGTCATCCACCTCTAATGTGCTAATACCATCATTAATTAACAGAGCTACCCCTCCACCTTTTCCTAACTGCCTGTCCTTCCTAAATGTCATGTACCCTTCAATATTCAGGTCCCAATCTATGTCATCTTGTACCATGTGTCAGATCGTATTTATTTATTTCTATTTGAGCTATCAGTTCATGTTTTGTTTCAAACGCAATGTGTATTCCTCCTCATGCTTGTTTCATCACACCATCCTCCTCCAATGCATCTTCACTGTCATCCAGTTGGTCAGATCACTAAATTACAACTAACCTATCTGCAATTTCCTCCTTTTTGTTTTCATTGAATGGAATTAAAAATCATATCCTCAAAATTTATGTATCTTTACTCATTTTTTTTGTTACCATTTAAGAATTTTAATAAATCCACCTCCCCTTTTAGGTTTACATGTACTGCCAGTATTTTCTCTGTGAAACTGATACCAAGTACTCATTAACAAGTCTGCCATTTTCTTATAGTCTCACCTCCATCTGTCTTTAATGAGCCCACAATCCCCTTTACCTCTGTCTTTTTGAAGCAGCAACTTTTATAACAGAAAACATCCCATGTCATATAGTGTAGCCCAAACATGCACTGCTGAAACTGTCAATTAGCTGTTTGTATTTTGAATCTATTTCATTTTTACATTAGCTGCAGGTACCGACTGGTGCTTTAACCTCAATCTATAATGGATATTTATGCAACTATCATTTCAGAACCCAATTATATTTCATATTTAAGGGGAAGGTGATGGCATAGTGGTATAGTCACTAGACTAGTATTTCAGAGACCCAGGGTAATGCTCTGGGGACCTGGATTTAAATCCCGCCATGGCAGATGGTGGAATTTGAAATCAATATTAATCTGGAATTAAAAGACTGATAATGACCATGAAGCCGTTGCCGATTGTCATTAAAAACTCACCTGGTTCACTAATGCCCCTTTAGGGAAGGAAATCTGCTGGCCTACACTTGACTCCAGACCCACAGCAATGTGGTTGGCTCTTAAATGCCCTCTGAATGAGGGCAATTGGGGATGGACAATAAATGCTCACCTAGCCAGCGACACCCACATCCCATGAACAAATTTTAAAAAAAGAATTCCTGGTGGAAACGTTGAAACGTATTCATATTTTCACTGCCAAGTAAACTTTAATGGTGCAAAAAGGTCTGTGCAATGTCGATGAATTTGTTTTTTACCCTGAGCTGACCATCTGATCCCAGATCTTCTGTTCCAAGTCCACCTACTTCCAGCCTCTGTAATATCACCTCTCACTGGCCTTACTTCAGTCTGTGCTGAAACCCTCATCCATGTTTTTGTTGCCATTTGTTGAACGAGGGGGCGCAGATTTAAAGTATTTGGCAACAGAAGCAAAAGTGATGTAAGGAAAAACTTCTTTTTTGCAGCAAGTGATTAAAGTCTGGAATCCTCTGCCTGAGTGTGTGGTGGAGGAAGGTCCAATCAAAGCATGCAAAAGGGAATTAGACCGTTAACTGAAAAGAATGTGCAGGGTTACAGGGAAAAGGCGGGCATAGCACTGGATGAATTGCTCATTTGGAGAGGTGGTGCGGACATGACAGCCTGAACGACCTCCTCCGGCACTGTTAACAATTCTGTGATTTATTCCACTGAAACCTGCAATTAATGAATCATGGCACCACTATTCAAATTGCAATGTAGTATTTGTTCAACGCAACCAAAGCTAAATACTGCAGATGCTGGAAATCTGAAATAAGAGCAATGCTGGAAAATAGTTAGCAGGTTAGGCTATTTGTTCATTATATAGTTCTAGTACAAAAGCCATCCAGACAAGTCTGCTCCTCAATTTAAAAAAAACATGCAATCTTAAAAGTGTCTTTAAATACAGGGACACATTAGAATTGTTGATAATGAATTGAGATGAAAATAAACATTAAGTGGCAGAACATTATATTAGACCTTGTTTGAGGCTTAACTCCCAACTGTATTAAATGGTACTAGAATATGAGTAATATAACATTTTAGCTATCTTTTCCCAACACAATACACAATGTAACTTCTAACATTAAGTTTTAATATGTAGCTTTTAATCGTAACAGAAGTAGCTGAATAACTTACACCGGCCTCATTTCAAAGATTACAGCTTTAAATCTCACAAAAAAAAGGCAACTATCATTTTTTTTCAGAAACAGGAACGAGCCAATCAGAATTCAAAGCTCCTTTATTAAGATTACAGAATTTGGGGGCGGTGGTGGCGTAGTGGTATTGCCACTGGACTAGTTAATCCAGAGACCCAGGGTAATGCTCTGGCAACCCAGGTTCAAATCCTGCTACAGCAGATGGTGAAATTTGAATCCAAAATCTGGAATTAAAAGTCTAATGATGACCATGAAACCATTGTCAATTGTTGTAAAAACCCACCTGGTTCACTAATGCCCTTTAGAGAAGGAAATCTGCCATCCTTACCTGATCTGGCCTACATGTGGCTCCAGACCTACAGCAATGTGATTGATTCTTAAATGCTGTCAGAAATGGCTGAGAAAGCTGCTCAGTTCTCAAGGGAAATTAGAGATGGGCAATAAATACTGGTCCAGCCAGCAATGCCCATATCCCATGAGTGAATTAAACAAAAATTAGGCAAGGAGCCAGGGATGGCAAAGATGTTAAACCTGTGAATTAATTACATTTTTAAAGGGTAATCTTGGGCAAACATATTGGTCAACTAAATGCAGGAAAATGAAGGCCCTGGACAGTCACCTATGCAATATCAGTAGGGCTAAAGAATATACATTGAAAGATGTCTCTACACTTTCAAAACAAGAGAGTTCCCTTTAGAAATCCTGTTGGGTCTCACCTTCCTCAACAAAAGTACATGATGGTGCATCAGTAAAAGCAGAACAAAAGGAGAACAGGATACTGCTGAATGGAATAATGTGGAGTAACAGGCATCAAAAAAAGAAATTCCTTTCTTCACACATTTTTAAAGGCAAAATTCTTCAGCACATGGCGTGAAAGCAGGTGGGCTTTCTCTTATTTAATTGAAATGCAAATGAGATAGAAGCTCAAAAGAAGGAACTAATGACAACTTTGCACAGGAATGAGATGTGCATTAAAGGAGTTAAACACGCTGAGTAATTTTTTAAAAATTCATTTACAGGATGTGGGTGTCACTGGCTGGGCCAGCATTTATTGCCCATCCCTAGTTGAACTCGAGGTGGTGGTGAGCTGCCTTCTTGAACCACTGCAGTCCATGTGGTGTAGGTACACCCACAGTGCTGTTAGGGAGGGAGTTCCAGGATTTTGACCTAGCGATAGCGAAGGAACGGCGATATATTTCCAAGTCAGGATGGTGAGTGGCCTGGAGGGGAACCTCCAGCTGGTGGTGTTCCCATCTATCTGCTGCCTTTGTCCTTCTAGGTGGTAGTGGTTGTGGGTTTGAAAGGTGCTAAGGAGTCTTGGTGAATTCCTGCAATGCATCTTGTAGTTGGTACACACACTGCTGCTATTGTGCGTTGGTGGTGGATAGAGTCTGGAGGTGAGTTACTTGGCAAACAATTCCTAAACTCTAACCTTCTCTTGTAGCCACAGTATTTATATGGCTAGTTCAGTTTCTGGTCAATGGTAACTCCCAGGGTGTTGATAGTGGGGCATTCAGTGATGGTAATACCATTGAACATCAAGGGGCAATGGTTGGATTCTCTCTTGTTGGAGATGGTCATTGTCTGACACTTGTGTGGTGCGAATGTTACTTGCCATTCTGAACCCATGGACTACGGTAGTTTTAGGTCATTATTCACACTAAGCGGATGAAAGATGAATTAAGGCTGATTTAAGTTCACTCCATGTGTAAGCCACGTATTTGGTGCTTTATTTAGGGAGAGAACTCTCCAGAGGATACAATTAGAACACAACTAAAATGTACATTCACCACAAATATACACAAAAACATCTATACAGGGTGAAAGACAGTCCTATTTACATGTGACTTCAAACATACAATTACACAGTAGTCATATTGGATATACTGTTTCTGACACTGACAACTGGTTTCCACATACATGCAAATGCTCTAGCAAGAATGCAGGTGATTGCACAGATATCAAGCAATTCATTAATTCCATGTAACAGAATAGTTTTATCATTAAACTTTCAGTGCAGTCATGGCTTTCGAAAAATTACTTCAAAACACATCACAAACACAGACAATGAGGGAAAATATTAGTTGAGAGCAGGTCTTTAAAACTAAACAGCAATTCCTGATCTGAAAACATTGCCAGCCTTGAAATAATGAGGAACAAAACCTAATTAATATTTTGAAATATCATGCCCATTTGCTACATACATAGTGTCTTCTCTTCACCCTCCACATTCAGACATTATAGCCGAGCACACACTAGGAGCTTTATACTTTTTTTGATTCAACAAGGCGACTACCAATAAGGTCATCAGTAATCAGATCATTTTTAATGCTGACAAATCCAGTTTTATTAGTCATTTTTCTTCTCCTTCTGCTTCAGTAGTTTGTTAATTTCCCGTTTTGCCATGCCCACATATTTCGTGATTAATCGATGCCGATTCAGACCAGGCAGCAAGAGGATGAAGCTCACTGAAAATAACGAGAGATAATTTTATGTCATGAAAGGAAAGGAACCAAATAACTGCACAGATCTAGATGGTAAGAAATGTCTTCATTTTTGATTCAACAAGTTACATTGATGTGGTTAGAGGAGACAAAAAAAAGAGAGGAAGTGAGCAAAAAAGCACATTTTATTAGGTTAGACAAATAGAAATACAAGCCCCCGTCACAAAAAAAATCTATTCTTAAATCCCTAAAGGAACCTGCAGGCAGAAACTGGTTTACATTTTCAGGCCTGAAATGGATGTTGGTCTGAGATTGTGCCACCCATCACACGGATGTTATGTATTTAAAGCCCTAATTAAAATAAATACATTGCTTATGGAAAAGGTTAGCTGCTCAATATTGCAGATTGCTGCTGACACTTAGGCCATGAAGTTAGGATTGTGGCTAATGGCAGGCACAAAGAAATCACTGCAGCAGTTTCTCAGGGTAGTGTTCTAGGCCCGAACATCTTCAGCTCCTTCATCGATGACCTTCCCTCAGTCATTAGGTCAGAATTGGGGATCTTTGCTGATGATTGCACAGTGTTCAGCACTATTTGCAACTCCAACAAGAGAATTTAACCATCTCCCTTGCAAGGCACAAATGGGCAGAGCAGATCAGTGACAAATGTATTATCCTTCAGGACATGATTACAATATAGGGAAGTATTTAATGAGCTTAATAGGATAGCTAAGGCAAGCCTCCCAACTCACAGCTATCATTCCTCTCAGACTGCATTAAGCCAAAAATGACTAACCAGAGTCTCACCTTAGATGAGAAACTGCTTTAAATATCGCTTATGAAAGTCACTTACAGATAGTGCAGGATTTGCTGGGCTAGTTAAGGAAGTGACCTTCCAGGAACACACGCTGACAAATTTCTCAAAAGGACCCCGACAGAACACAGGATCTTTATTAATATTTAAATATTGCATTGGATTGAGCAGCCAAGCAGCTGGTCAATCCAAGATGGCACAACATCCACTTCAAGAGTGCAATGCAATATTACAAAATTCAACCTGTTTTGGATAAGGAAAACATGCACAAGTTATGCCACTAGACCAAGGTATACCACTAGACCAAGGTATACCAATGGCCCATAATTATCTCTGCTGACTTCCCAGATTCGAAACTTAATGATATGAATGGCAAAATGTAAACTCAATTGATAACTTACCAATCAAGTAAGTGAGGAAGAGGTTGTGAACCTGTTGCCCAATCCAAGCCACCACGGAGAGAAAGCTAACCACAGTCATGAAATACTAGAGCAAAGAATGTAGAAATTAACTTCCACTAATTACATAACTGGTGAAATTCCTCTACAACAGAAACAGGTCATGTTCCTCAATTGTTGGCTTACAGGCAGAAAAAATAAAAATTCTCATGGCAACTGCAGTGACCCTGGGCAATAGTAGCATCTAGTCAGACAAACAGATTATTTGGGAAAAAGCATTCAACAGCGCATTGTGTAAAGATTTCTGTTGGACTTTGGAATAAAATTACAATGGCGATAATTTGAAAGACATATCCACTGGAATAGTGTGAGGAGTATATACAATGTCCTAGAAGAGTGTGCCATGAAAGACAGGATGGTGCCGAGGAGGAGTCCAGTCTAACAGGGAACTGCCTGGCAAAAGCACTTTAAGTGGCTCCTGACCAGGTGACCAGGGTTTGTGTGACAGCAGTGCAGCAGAGACAAGCTCCTAGCCTGAAAAGGGAAAAGACCTAAAACCTCTTACTCCTGTGTAAGATTCCAGTATTAGTACAATAATAATTAGCTGTTTTTTTACCTTCATATCTCTATAACCTGCTCTCTCTCTGAAAAATCCGTCAAGAGGCAAAGGGGTGAAATCACTATTAGAGACATTGAAAAGCCAGTGTTCAACCAATGAACTGAAGACTGAAAGTGCTGGGAAAACTACCTCATGTCATCAACAAAGAACTGAAAGGAATTTGGAAGAATCAATCAAAGTCAATCCATTGAATCCTATACTCTGGAATTGGTACTGAACTGTTTTATCCCACCCTTAAAATACTTGTTTTTGTGTGTCTATTGTGTGTGTACAGGGATTTAAGAAGGGGTAGAGTTTAGGTTATGGAGTTAGAAATTAGCAGTTCATATTTCTTTCTTTTGCCACTGGTTAAAAACAATTTGTTCAATAAACAGTTATTTATTTATTAAGTTTACAAACCTGGTGCTCGTATTCTGTTAACTTAAATTAAACAATCTGGTGGTTTGATCAAACTTTTCACATTTGTTGTGGCTCGGGGAGCAGTGGGGCTGATATCACAGCGCACTGTCCCCAGTGACATCACAGCGCACTGTCCCCAGTGACATCACAGCGCACTGTCCCCAGTGACATCACAGCGCACTGTCCCCAGTGACATCACAGCGCACTGTCCCCAGTGACATCACAGCGCACTGTCCCCAGTGACATCACAGCGCACTGTCCCCAGTGACATCACAGCGCACTGTCCCCAGTGACATCACAGCGCACTGTCCCCAGTGACATCACAGCGCACTGTCCCCAGTGACATCACAGCGCACTGTCCCCAGTGATATCACAGCGCACTATCCCCAGTGATATCACAGCGCACTATCCCCAGTGATATCACAGCGCACTATCCCCAGTGATACAGTGCACTATCCCCAGTGATATTACAGTGCACTATCCCCAGTGATATTACAGTACACTATCCCCAGTGATATCACAGTACACTATCCCCAGTGATATCACAGTACACTATCCCCAGTGATATTACAGCGCACTATCCCCAGTGATATTACAGCGCACTATCCCCAGTGATATCACAGCGCACTATCCCCAGTGATATCACAGCGCACTATCCCCAGTGATATCACAGCGCACTATCCCCAGTGATATTACAGCGCACTATCCCCAGTGATATCACAGCGCACTATCCCCAGTGATATTACAGCGCACTATCCCCAGTGATATCACAGCGCACTATCCCCAGTGATATCACAGCGCACTATCCCCAGTGATATCACAGCGCACTATCCCCAGTGATATCACAGCGCACTATCCCCAGTGATATCACAGCGCACTGTCCCCAGTGATATCACAGCGCACTATCCCCAGTGATATCACAGCGCACTGTCCCCAGTGATATCACAGCGCACTGTCCTCAGTGATATCACAGCGCACTGTCCCCAGTGATATTACAGTGCACTATCCCGTGATATCACAGCGCACTATCCCCAGTGATATCACAGTGCACTATCCCCAGTGAGTCGTGACGATCTCTACAGCACATTAAGCCAGGTTTTATTCTGATTCTGCTAAATTCCTAATCCGAGAAGACCAAGTATGGCAGGTTGCCACCCATAGGGAAAACAAAATAGGTCAAGTCAAAGGCTCGTAATTAAGGATTTCATTATTTTAACAAAAAGAGGGGCTTTTGTAGCTGTACAGTTTATATCCAGTTTAAATCCTAGTCATTGATCACTGAATTCAAGCTTCCTATACAAAATATAATTTATACACAGTTACGTGAAAAAGGGTCTCTGAGCATTGGTAAAACAAACTATTTTCATGGGTAAACTCAGTAATTCATTGGGATCACATCCGTGATTTACAAGGCAGACCACTCTATACCTCCTTTAACAGTAAATGATCACATGCATGCAAAACAGGGATTAAACCAACTTTTTCAACCAAGTACAATTCATTCGCATGAGGGTTGATACTTTACCATTTTGGGTTTCTCCTCCTTCAGGGCAAAAAGGCGCCACCACCAGCCCACAATCCTGCGTTGGGTCTTTACCAGGTTGCTGCAGATTTCATGAAAACGCTGTTGCTGCTCTGTAGTCCTGTTGATCCGAACAAGGTAGCTAAGCATTTCAGCACTACACAAATATTGACATGACAATTTCCACATTAACATGTTTAAAAAGCCACCTCTAAGTTTAGGTGGTTACAAAATCAAAAAGCAGTCCGGATATAGCAAGTGATGGGTAAGGTCAGTTTAATGGCAAATTCCAGTATACAGAAAAATAATTTGCTTACCAATGTCATTATAAAAAAAACTTGGTAAACATCCACATGTTGTCTTAATGGTCTATTAATGAATATCCCCCTTCTTTTATCCAGGTCTCGGGTTTCTCAATCGCTAATTGACATTAGGGTTAAGGTGAATCTGTGACTGCATTACAGTAAAATTACAGCTGTTGCATTTCCTGCCCACAGTTACAAACATGACCACATCATAAATATCGATGAATTCTTAGTCTGTGCTGATTGAACTAATCCTGGGTATGAAGTTGGTAGAGATAGTACAATCACCTCAGTATCCCATGACACAAAACGTGGTGTGGTTAAAAAAACCAAAGTATTCTCTTTTCTAAGCAAAGGAAGGTTCAGAACATTTTATATAGAAAATGTGTACGCCAGAACCATTCATTCATTGTTGAATATCCTGTTTTCTGATAAAACTTTAAAAGAAATTAGCTCCAGCTCCCACTCAAGACTAATATCCAATAATCCTGCTGAGAAGTACATGTGGCCATTTATCGAGGACAGACAGTGTCAGGCTGGACCATGATGCTGCTGAAGAATGGTGACTTAGGTGCCACCGTGAAGCACTGCTGCCTGTAGAAATTCTCCCCAGCGTAAGGATAGAGAAGGTTCATCTCAAGACAGGGAGTTTCCATCATTCTGTACTGAATTCAAATTTGGCCCTAGAGGTGAGGAAGAGATCACTACACCAACACCAGAGTTCAGACTAATCGAAGCATCACAGTTTACTTCAAGTTTTAAATTAGCTTCTCACCATTTATTGGATCCAAACATCCTGGAAGCAATAGTTGGAACAAGGTAATCTGCCAAACAGATCATCATAATAGCACACGAAACCCCAGTCAGAACTGAAGGATCCAGCCAGTAGATTAGCCTGTGATGACAAACCACATTTAAAAAATTATGTAACGTTTATTTGTTTATTTTGTATCTTCTAATTCAACCTGGTGACAGAGAGGGGTCAGATGGTGTAGATGATGTGATAATTCAGTTATCAGCAGCGCATAGTGAAGAATTTATTGATGGTACTTGATGTACTTTTGTGTTTCCATCATTACTCAAGCACTCAGAATTTCAATGCTCATTTACAATGGCAGGTTACAGGTGTTTAAAGTGAATCTGAGAAAGAAACCAGGGTTGACAAAAAAAATTACATTAAATGTCAGAAAGTAACAGAATACACAAACACAAAGTGGGTATGGATTTGCTACAGTCCTTTAAAAAGAGAAGTTATTGAGAAGAGGACATTCCTATTGTTGTGACCACATTATGGGGCTCCTGTGATCTCCCAAAGCCTTGTTTGATTGCTGTGGGAGCTGGAGAGGAATTTCCAGTGCTTTTTCCAAATTGGAGGTAGAACATTAGCTAGGGACGTTGTGATAGACATGGAGTTACAGGAGAAGCGAAGTTTAAAAAGTGTCCAGCAAGGGAAATTGACAGGGTTATACTGTTTATATTTCAATGCAAGGAGTATTACAAACAAGGTAGATGAGTTAAGAGCACAGGTAGACATATGGCAGCAGGATGTCATTGCTAAAACGGAGACCTAGCTAAAGGAGGGACAAAACTGGCAGCTTAATATCCCTGGTTATAGAGTCTTCAGACATGATAGAGTAGGAGACAAAAAAAGGTGCGGGGGTAGCACTAATGGTTAAAGAATCAATTCCAGTTGTGAGAAGGGATGATATAATAAATGGGTCAACAAACGAGGCTTTATGGATTGAACTCAGAAATAAAAAAGGGGCAGTCACATTACTGGGAGTATACTACAGACACCCAATAGTGAAAGGGAGATAGAAGAACAAATATGTAGACAGATTTTTGCTTGTAGGAACAAGAGAGCAATAATAGTAGGAGACTTCAACTATCCTAATATCAACTGGGATTCAAATATAAGGGAGACAAATTCATGCAGTTTATCCAGGAAACTTTTTTCAACCAATTAGTGACAAACCCAACGAGAGGAGATGCAATTCTAGACCTAGTCTTGGGGAATGAAGAAAGGCAAGTGGGTGAAGTAACAGTTGGGGACCATATCGGGGAGAGTGATCACAATTCAGTTAGATTTAGCATTACCGTGGAAAAGGACAGAGATAAGGCAGGAGTAAAAGTCTTGAATTGGGGGAAGGCAAATTTTGCAGAAATGAGAAGGGACTTGGCTGAGGTGGATTAGACAGCACTGCTGGAGGATAAAACACTGGAAAACCAGTGGGAAGCACTAAAAAGTGAGATCCTAATTGTACAAAGTAGACATGTCCCCTACAAAAATAAGAGTGGTACTGCCAAATCCAGACCCGCCGGTTGTCTAAAGGAACACAGGAGATCAAACAGAAAAAGAAAGTGTACGACAGGCACAAAGAACTAAGCACTGCAGATAGTCTAGACGAATATAGGAAGTACAGGGACGAAGTAAAAAAGGAAATAAAGAAATCAAAGAGAGGGCATGAAAAAAGATTAGTAAGTAAAGTTAAAGATAACCCAAAGATGTTTTATCAATACATTAATGCTAAAAAGTTAGCTAAGGAAAAAGTGGGACCTATCAGAGATGAAGATGGAAACTTGTGTGTAGATTAAGAGGCTGTGGGAAGGGTTTTGAATGAATATTTTGTCTCCGTGTTTACAAAGGAAAGGGAGGATGTAGATATAGTAGTCCAGAAAGAGCACTGCGAGATATTGGACGGGATAGTCATAAAGAGAGAGGAAGTACTCGAAGGGTTGAAATCCTTGAAAGTTGATAAGTCACCAGGGCCAGATGGATCGTTTCCGAGGCTGAAGGAAGTCAGGGAGGAGATAGCAGATGCTCTGAGGATGATTTTCCAATCTTCACCAGATACAGGAGAGGTACCGGAGGATTGGAGAAATGCAAACGTAGTTCCATTGTTTAAAAAGGGATCAAAGGAAATGCCAAACAATTATAGGCCAGTTAGTCTTACATCGATGGTGAGCAAATTAGTAGAATCAATCCTGAGAGATAGGATTAACTGTCATGTGGAAAGGCATGGACTAGTCATGGATGGTCAGCATGGATTTGTTAAAGGAAGGTCTTGCCTCACAAATTTGATTGAATTCTTTGAGGAAGTGAGAAGGGTTGATGAAGGTAGTGCAGTGGATGTTGTGTACATGGATTTCAGCAAGGCATTTGACAAGGTCCCACATGGCAGATTGGTCAGGAAAGTAAAAGCCCATGGGATTCAGGGTAATGTGGCAAACTGGACAAAAGGTTGGCTTTGTAACAGGAAACAAAGGGTAATGGTCGATGGATGCCCTTGCGAATGGAAAGTTGTCTCAAGTGGTGTTCCACAGGGCTCGGTGTTGGGACCCTTGCTGTTTGTGTTATTTATCAACGATTTGGACGTGAACGTGGGGGGCACAATTGGGAAATTTGCAGATGACACAAAGATTGGCCGAGTAGTGGATAGTGTAGAGGATAGCCATAATCTCCAAAACGATATAGATGGGTTGGTGGGAGTGGGCGGTAAAGTGGCAGATGGATTTTAACATAGAGAAGTGTGAGGTCATATATTTAGGGAGGTCAAATTGTTACAGGGATTACACAATAAATGGGAATATACTAAGAGGGGTAGATGAAGTGAGAGATCTTGACGTACAAGTACACAGGTCCCTGAAGGCAGCAGTTCAAAGGTTGTAAAGAAGGCATATGGAATGCTCTCCTTCATTGGCAGAGGTATAGAATATAAAAGTAAGGATATAATGTTGGAATTGTATAAAACACTGGCGAGGCCACAACTGGAGTATTGTGTGCAGTTCTGGTCATCACAATACAGGATGTAATAGCTCTGGAGAGAGTGCAGAGGAGGTTTACAAGAATGTTGCCAGGGTTAGAAAAGTGTAGCTACGAGGAGAGATTGGATGGGTTGGGGTTATTTTCCTTAGAACAAATATGGCTGAGGTGACTTGATTGAGGTGTACAAAATTATGAGGGGAATAGATAGAGTGGACAGGATAAAACTGTTTCCCTTGCTGGAGAATTCTAGAACCAGGGACATAGATTCAAGATATGTGGCAGAAGGTGTAGGGGGGGACATGAAGAAGAACATTTTTACGCAGAGGGTAATGGGTATCTGGAATTCGCTGCCCAAGTTGGTGGTAGAGGCAGAAACTCTAAACTCTTAAGAAGTACCTGGATCTGCACCTTAAGTGCTGTAAGCTGCAGGGCTGTGGGCCGGGTGCAGGAAGGTGGGATTAGAAAGGGCACCTGGGTGTCCTCGGGCTGGCGTGGACAAGAAGGGGCCGAATGGCCTCCTTCTGTGCTGTAACTTTTCTATGGTTCCATGGCCATAAGTCTTTTCTCATGTATTCCCATGAATGGCTGACCCATGTTTGCCTACATTAGTCACAGCTCTTCAAAAGTTATTCAATTTGTGAGATGTTACATAAACAGAAGGATAAATACAAAAGCTAGATCTTAAATCTTCATAAGCTTGTGCACTGCACACTATATTTTGGTTTACATCCGAGATAGTGGATCCATGGGCCACACAAGGCCCCACCATCCCAAGTAACTCAATACGGTATTCCTTACATTCAATTCTCATTTGCTAGACAGGTTCATTGGGTATTGCAGTAACAACAGGTACTTGCACTTTGAATCACCAATCCTAACTTTCTGCCGAGAGTTTACTTGAAAATCAATGTACAAAATCCAGCAAGTTCTTCAAAATAACATGGAGGCTCCGAGCGAGATGCATCTACGCAAAGCAAATAGAACACTAACATAAATTGATGAGCAAGTTCTGAGGATTCACATTGTATCTCAACCCTGAGTTTGCAGACCAATTTTCACATTAACGATGACAGGTGTTGTTAGTGTGCCGTTATTTTCCAGGATTATTCAACTCAGACATTATTCATCTGTTGTATTTAACTTAACAATATCATAATTAAAGATGTTAAAGGGCAAAATAGCTGCTGTCTCATTCCTAGGGTATCCCCCATCCTTTCCATGGAAAGGAAACTGCGAAATTTGAACGGTGTTCTAATATTACCATGTAAAGCTGGTTACTAACTGCAGACATCTGCTCCCATCAACACATCATGAACACAACTGAGAAACCAGCAGAGAATGCGGTCATCATAAACATGTAAACAAATCTTACACCATCTAATTTTACCCTGCAATAGTCACAAGAAGAGATGACTGACTACAGAATCAAAATGCAGATAATTTGATGGCTCACTAATCATGCTTGAGCAGTACAGGAAGAAGTACAGTAATCTGTAGTTGACATACAATCTGTTTTCACCAATTAAAGGCACCTTTGAGAGGTTCTTCTTACAACTGTAGACGCTACTCATTTTTAATGAACTGCCCGCCACTGACCAAATCTAACATTACTAAAATTGGCCAAAAGAGGTTTCTATTTAAAATCTGGGTAATTGCCAAAGTACATTTAAGCTTAAATTTGAACCGTGGAAAACTCATTTGAAACAAAACTCTAGCAACTTATAGCACCATACTTCACACAACACAGGAGTAATAAGAACTTTGGCTTCATATTTTCTGCTTTTTCTCAGTCATGATAATTAAATCAATTGGGTAGGTATGTGTAGTGTTACTGCAAGGTTTACACTGGGACTAGTTCCAACAGGCTAATGAACAGGAATTCCATAACTACAGTACATTGGCATGCAGGACACTTCAATAGGTGAAATTTTACTTCCACAGAATGGTCAAACATTCTGCAAACTAATGGCTCCTCAGCCCCTGCTGCCCATGATCAGCCACACCTTCAGAATTCTAGGCCCCAGACTTGAATCCCCTCTGACTCTCAAATCTCTCTATTTCTTAAAATAGAAACTTTTGGCCATCTCTGCCAATATCTCTTTCGTTGGGTGAGTGTCCATTTTTACCTCATTGCGCCCATGTAAAGCTCTTTGGGATGGTTTGCCATGTTAGAGGCGCTATGTAAAATCAACATGTTCTTTAATACTTACAAAAATACCACTGACACCACAAGCATCATTATAACAGGAAACCAGGGTTTCTCCCAGCGCAAGATACGATCTGCAGCAAGCATCACTTCTCCCCAACCCTCCAAATGCTCTTCAAGCTGGGCAGTTTCTGCAGCCTGCAAAATCAAGAAGTCATTATCATTTTTTACATTGTTTGTAACAAGGGCCAATGGGATATAGTAATATTCTCAGTCAGTATTTAAAAAGTATGCATAACTCATCCAAAAACACTTGCTCATCCCATCAAAACTATGTTGTAAAGTGAAAAATGTACTGAATATTTGATGCTTTGAGTAATCATCATAATTGTTGATTGTATGGTACAAACATCAGACAACATTGCAAAGCGTCCTGGCCAAATACCTTAGCTAGCTTTCAAGACTTCATGGTCACTTCTTTGTTCAGGACTACTGAACTCTCAATTTACAACAGCTAAACCCAGGCACTAGAAAATACATTTCAAGTATTAAATTATAGAAGCTTTATTAAAGAATGGTACAAACTTTTGGAAGAGTGACAGAATTAGGGAACATCACTTTTAGCAACGAACACTTGGTGGGAACAGCACTGCTCACTGGGCATTTGTCCATTTCAGAATCCTTTTTGGTGAATTAAAACTAACTGAAGATAAATCTTTAATTTTTTGCTCATCCTGGAGACATGAATATATGGAATGGGATGGGCTTTTGAAATGAACTGAACGTGTATAGAAACTATTGTGTTCCATATTATTTTAGTCCTAATCACATGATACAAAATCATGTTTCCCTGATAACTTAGGACAGTTTAACAGGTTTATATATCATGCAGAGTAACATATCCTCGGTTTGCGATAACTAACACATTGCCTCAGCTTCGCCCTTGCTGTTTATGACATCATCATACCCCCTTTGTGTATTATAACCATGAATCAGGGCACTACATCATCCATTACTTATTGCAAGTTATAGAAATAACAATTAAACAGAACAATAAAATCAAATCACCCGCAGCAAACACTGTGTTAGCAGTTTCTGGTTCCAATGTTTGAAATCAGCTCACTCAAGTCATGTTTTAACAAAATTTAAAACCCTTCTGGGAATAAAGAATTTTGATAGATTAAAAAAAACATTTTTGTTAAACCATGGAGAGCAGCTTTAACATAGCAACACGTCCCAAGATGCTTCACACAGGTTTTATCAGACAGAATATGACAAATATTCATACAGATGACCAAAAGCTTGGTCAAAAAAATAACAGCGCATCTTAAAAGAAAGGGAATGCCAGAAAGGCAAAGGAAATCAGGGTGCATAAGACACCAGCATTGCAAGGAGAATTCCTGGAGGGATGTAGTGCTGGAGGTTTTCCCCCAGCCAGTGAGATTTGAAATGAATGAAAATTTGAAATCAAGGCCTTACTGGACAAGAGCTAATAGTCAGTGAGCATGGGGGTGATGGGTGAACGGGACTTAGTGCAAGTCAGGACACAAGCAACAGAGTTTTGGATGAGCTCAAGTTTACGGAGGATGAGACACTAAGGGGGCAGTGGAATAGTCATGCCTGAATCTCAGATTTTCATTACAAGCCCACCAACTCCCACAGCTACCTCAGCTACAGCCCCTCACATCCCGCTTCCTGTAAGGACTCCAGCCCATTCTCTCAATTCCTTCGCCTCCGTCGCATCTGTTTCGATGATGCCACTTTCCAAAACAGCGCTTCTGACAAGTCTTCCTTCACCGAGGTTTCCCACCCACAGTGGTTGACAGGGCCCTCAATTGTGTCCGACCCATCTCCATCTCATCCGCCCTCACACCTTCCTCTCCCTCCCAGAACCACGACAGGATTCCCCTTGTCCTCACTTATCACCCCACCAGCCTCTGGATTCAAAGGATCATCCTCCCCCTTTCCAGCATGATGCCACCACCAAACACATCTTCCCCTCACCCCCATCAGCATTCCGTAGGGACCATTCCCTCCGGGACACCCTGGTCCATTCCTCCCTCACCCCCAACACCCCATCCCCCTCCCACGGCACCTTCCCATGCAACCGCAGAAGGTGTAACACCTGCACCTTTACCTCCTCACCATCCAAGGGCCCAAACACTCCTTTCAGGTGAAGCAGGGCTTCACTTGCACTTCCCTCAATTAGGCCTACTGCATTCGCTGCTCCCAATGCGGTTTCCTCTACATTGGAGAGACCAAACACAGAATGGGTGACTGCTTTGCAGAACACCTTCGGTCTGTCCACAAGCATAACCCAGATCTTCCTGTCACTTGCCATTTCAACACTCCACCCTGCTCTCATGCCCGCACTTGGCCTGCTGCAACATTCCAGTGAAGCTCAATGCGAACTGGAGGAACATAACCTCATCTTCCGATTAGGCACTTTACAGCCTTCTGGACTTAAACACTGAGTTCAACAATTTCAGACCATGTACTCTCTCCTCCATCCTCACCCCCTTTTTTAATCCCTTTTATCAATATTCATTTTAACTTTTTAATTTTTATCCATGTATTTTATTCATTGTTTTATCCCTATCTTTTATCCTATTTCGATCTTTCTCCCCCACCACCGTCCCTTGACCCCCACCCCCACAAGGGCCATCTGTCACTTGTTCATGTTGTTCTTTCCAGAGTGCTTACCTTTGACCTGCTATTACATTCTGCTTTCTGACCTTAATGTCATCATCAGCACCTCCTTAAGTCAGTGCCACTACCATTAACACCTCTTTGTCCTTTTGTGCATGACATCTTTGTCAATCTCTCCTTTGTCTCCACCTATCGCTGGCCTTCTATCCAACTTCACCTGCTCCACCCCCGTTAAATAATATAAACTTCATCACATTTTTACTTCTCTTTAGCTCTGAAGAAGTCATACAGACGCGAAACGTTCACTCTGTCTTTCTCTCCACAGATGCTGTTAGGCCTGCTGAGTTTTTACAGCCTTTTGTTTTTATTTCAGATTTCCAGCATCCGCAGGATTTTGCTTTTATCTAAATCAGAGTACTTAAAGCACAAAAGGAGGCCATTCAGCTCATCGCTTCCACTTCTCTCCGAATGAGCAACCCACCAAGTATCATTCCCCCCGCCTTCTCTCTGTATCCCTGCACTTTCTTCCTTTTCAGTTAACAGTCTAATTCCCTTTTGCATGCTTTGATTGGACCTGCCTCCACCACACTTCCAGGCAGAGCATTCCAGACTTTTAATCACTCGCTGCAAAAAAAAATTATTCTTACGTCGCTTTTGCTTCTGTTGCCAATTACTTTAAATCTGTGCCCTCTCGTTCTCTGTCGGCAACAAAAACATGGATGAGGGTTTCAGCACAGACTGAAGTAAGGCCAATGAGAGGTGATATTACAGAGGCTGGAAGTAGGTGGACTTGGAACAGAAGATCTGGGATCAGATGGTCAGCTCAGGGTAAAAAAAAAAACAAAATAGATCATTTATCTCTGACTGAGACAGAACTGTCCAACATGAGTGTCACATTTGCCTGGCTAACAACGGCTACAGCTCAAATAAACTGCTGTAAAGAGTTTCGGGATATGGAGACAACATGAAAGATGTGACATAATCACAAGTCTGAGGGGGTAGTAGAGGCAGGAACCCTCACGCCATTTAAGAAGTTTTTAGATGAGCATTTGAAGCGCCATCGCATACAGGGCTACGGGCCAAGGGCTGGAAAATGGAATGAGAATTGATGGCCAGCACGAACATGATGGGCCGAAGGGCCTGTTTCCATGCTGTATAACTCTATGTGCTCAATTAATTTTGGTGTTGGGGGTTCTACAGTTGTTTTCAGTTCTCCAAGTTAGGGAGAAGAAAAAAGGCCATTACAGCCATGCCTGGTTACTCCGCCTTACCAGAAAGCACGGCTGGAATGTCAGGTGTGAACAGCATTAGCTCTGCCCAGCACTCCCGACCCCCATCTGTGACTTGTGAGACATAGCAGGAGGGGATTCAGGGAGGGAAGAAAGGGAATGGGGGGGAGGGGAAGAAAGGGAGGGAGGGAAGATTGGGGGGGGGGGGGTGTGGGGGGAAGGGAAGATGGGGGGGAGACGGAAGATGGGAGGGAGACGGAGCGGGTGGGGGGGAGGTATTTCTTTCTCCCTCTCTCAGGGGAGGGGGATATTTCTCTCTCCCTCTCTCTCTGTGGGGGTATTTCTCTCTCTCGGCGGGGGGGGGGGGGGGGGGGGTATTTTTTTCTCTCTCTCTGGGGGGGGGTATTTCTCGCTCTCCATGGGGGGGGTATTTTTCTCTCTCCATTGGGGGGGATATTTCTCTCTCTCCATTGGGGGGGAAGGGAAGATGGGAGGGAGACGGAGCGGGTGGGGGGAGGTATTTCTTTCTCCCTCTCTCAGGGGAGGGGGATATTTCTCTCTCCCTCTCTCTCTGTGGGGGTATTTCTCTCTCTCTGGGGAGGGGGGGTATTTTTTTCTCTCTCTCTCTGGGGGGGGTATTTCTCGCTCTCCATGGGGGGGGGTATTTTTCTCTCTCCATTGGGGGGGATATTTCTCTCTCTCCATTGGGGGGGGAGGGAAGATGGGGGGGAGACGGAAGATGGGAGGGAGACGGAGCGGGTGGGGGGAGGTATTTCTTTCTCCCTCTCTCGGGGGAGGGGGATATTTCTCTCTCCCTCTCTCTCTGTGGGGGTATTTCTCTCTCTCTGGGGGGGGGGGGGTATTTTTTTCTCTCTCTCTCTGGGGGGGGATATTTCTCGCTCTCCATGGGGGGGGGGGGGTATTTCTCACTCTCCATGGGGGGGGGTATTTCTCGCTCTCCATGGGGGGGGTATTTCTCTCTCCATTGGGGGGGGATATTTCTCTCTCTCCATGGGGGGGGGGGGGGGGATTTCTCTCTTGATGGGGGGGTATTTTTCTCTCTCTCTCTCCATGGGTGGGGGTATTTCTCTCTCTCTCTCCATGGGGGGGTATTTCTCTCTCTCTCCATGGGGGGGGGGTATTTCTCACTCTCCATGGGGGGGGGTATTTCTCACTCTCCATGGGGGGGGTATTTCTCGCTCTCCATGGGGGGGGTATTTCTCGCTCTCCATGGGGGGGGTATTTCTCTCTCCATTGGGGGGGGATAATTCTCTCTTGATGGGGGGGTATTTTTCTCTCTCTCTCTCCATGGGGGGGGGGTATTTCTCTCTCTCTCCATGGGGGGGGGTATTTCTCACTCTCCATGGGGGGGGTATTTCTCACTCTCCATGGGGGGGGTATTTCTCACTCTCCATGGGGGGGGTATTTCTCACTCTCCATGGGGGGGGTATTTCTCACTCTCCATGGGGGGGGTATTTCTCGCTCTCCATGGGGGGGGTATTTCTCGCTCTCCATGGGGGGGGTATTTCTCTCTCCATTGGGGGGGATATTTCTCTCTTGATGGGGGGGTATTTTTCTCTCTCTCTCTCCATGGGGGGGGTATTTCTCTCTCTCTCCATGGGGGGGAGGGGGGGGGGGGGGGGGGGGGGGGGAGGAGAATGGGTATTTCTCGCTCTCTGGGGGGGGTATTTCTCGCTCTCGCTCCATGGGGGGGGTATTTCTCTCCCTTCATGGGGGGCTATTTCTCTCTCTCTCTCCCTCCATGGGGGGGTATTTCTCTCTCTCCATGGGGGGTATTTCTCTCTCTCACTCTCTCCATGGGGGGGTATTTCTCTCTCTCTCTCTCTCCATGGGGGAATATTTCTCTCTCCATGGGGGAGTATTTCTCTCTCCATGGGGGAGTATTTCTCTCTCCATGGGGGAGTATTTCTCTCTCCATGGGGGAGTATTTCTCTCTCCATGGGGGAGTATTTCTCTCTCTCTCTCCATGGGGGGGGGGTATTTCTCTCTCTCTCTCCATGGGGGGGGGGTATTTCTCTCTCTCTCTCTCCATGGGGGGTATTTCTCTCTCGCTCTCTCCATGGGGGGTATTTCTCTCTCGCTCTCTCCATGGGGGGTATTTCTCTCTCGCTCTCTCCATGGGGGGTATTTCTCTCTCGCTCTCTCCATGGGGGGTATTTCTCTCTCTCTCTCCATGGGGGGTATTTCTCTCTCTCTCTCCATGGGGGGGTATTTCTCTCTCTCTCTCCATGGGGGGGGTATTACTCTCTCTCTGTCCATGGGGGGGGGGTATTTCTCTCTCTCTCTCCATGGGGGGTATTTCTCTCTCTCTCTCTGGAGGGTATTTCTCTCTCTCTCCATGGGGGGTATTTCTCTCTCTCTCCATGGGGGGTATTTCTCTCTCTCTCCATGGGGGGTATTTCTCTCTCTCTCCATGGGGGGTATTTCTCTCTCTCTCCATGGGGGGTATTTCTCTCTCTCTCCATGGGGGGTATTTCTCTCTCTCCATGGGGGGTATTTCTCTCTCTCCATGGGGGGTATTTCTCTCTCTCCCTCCATGGGGGGGTATTTCTCTCTCTCTCCATGGGGGGGTATTTCTCTCTCTCTCCATGGGGGGGGTATTTCTCTCTCTCTCCATGGGGGGGTATTTCTCTCTCTCTATGGGTGGGTATTTCTCTCTCTCTCTCCATGGGGGGGGGGTATTTCTCTCTCTCTCTCTCCATGGGGGGGTATTTCTCTCTCTCTCTCTCCATGGGGGGGGGTATTTCTCTCTCTCTCCATGGGGGGGGTATTTCTCTCTCCATGGGGGGTATTTCTCTCTCTCTCTCCATGGGGGGGTATTTCTCTCTCTCTCCATGGGGGGGTATTTCGCTCTCTCTCTCCATGGGGGGGTATTTCGCTCTCTCTCTCCATGGGGGGGGTATTTCGCTCTCTCTCTCCATGGGGGGGTATTTCGCTCTCTCTCTCCATGGGGGGGTATTTCACTCTCTCTCTCCATGGGGGGGTATTTCGCTCTCTCTCTCCATGGGGGGGTATTTCGCTCTCTCTCTCCATGGGGGGTATTTCTCTCTCTCTCTCCATGGGGGGTATTTCTCTCTCTCCATGGGGGGTATTTCTCTCTCTCCCTCTCCATGGGGGGGTATTTCTCTCTCTCCATGGGGGTTATTTCTCTCTCCATGGGGGGTATTTCTCTCTCTCTCTCTCCGTGGGGGTATTTCTCTCTCTCTCTCTCTCCGTGGGGGGTATTTCTCTCTCTCTCTCTCCATGGGGGGTATTTCTCTCTCTCTCTCTCTCCATGGGGGGTATTTCTCTCTCTCTCTCTCCATGGGGGGTATTTCTCTCTCTCTCTCTCCATGGGGGGTATTTCTCTCTCTCTCTCTCCATGGGGGGTATTTCTCTCTCTCTCTCTCCATGGGGGGTATTTCTCTCTCTCTCTCTCCATGGGGGGTATTTCTCTCTCTCTCTCTCCATGGGGGGTATTTCTCTCTCTCTCCATGGGGGATATTTCTCTGGGGGGGTATTTCTCTCTCTCTCTGGGGGGGTATTTCTCTCTCTCTCTCCATGGGGGATATTTCTCTGGGGGGGTATTTCTCTCTCTCTCTCCATGGGGGATATTTCTCTGGGGGGGGGTATTTCTCTCTCTCTCTCCATGGGGGATATTTCTCTGGGGGGGTATTTCTCTCTCTCTCTCTCTCTCTCTCCATGGGGGATATTTCTCTGGGGGGGTATTTCTCTCTCTCTCTCCATGGGGGTATTTCTCTGGGGGGGTATTTCTCTCTCTCTCTCCATGGGGGTATTTCTCTGGGGGGTATTTCTCTCTCTCTCTCTCTCTCTGGGGGGGTATTTCTCTCTCTCTCCGTGGGGGGTATTTCTCTCTCTCTGGGGGGGTATTTCTCTCTCTCTCTCTCTGGGGGGGTATTTCTCTCTCTCCATGGGGGGGGTATTTCTCTCTCTCTCTGGGGGGGTATTTCTCTCTCTCTCTGGGAGGGTATTTCTCTCTCTCTCTCTGGGAGGGTATTTCTCTCTCTCTCTCCATGGGGGGTATTTCTCTCTCTCTCTCTCTGGGGGGGTATTTCTCTCTCTCTCTCTCTGGGGGGGTATTTCTCTCTCTCTCTCTCTGGGGGGGTATTTCTCTCTCTCTCTCCATGGGGGGGTATTTCTCTCTCTCTCTCCATGGGGGGGTATTTCTCTCTCTCTCTCTCTCTGGGGGGGTATTTCTCTCTCTCTCTCTCTCCATGGGGGGGTATTTCTCTCTCTCTCTCTCTGGGGGGGTATTTCTCTCTCTCTCTCCATGGGGGGGTATTTCTCTCTCTCTCTCCATGGGGGGGTATTTCTCTCTCTCTCTCTCGGGGGGGGTATTTCTCTCTCTCTCTCTCGGGGGGGGTATTTCTCTCTCTCTGGGGGGGTATTTCTCTCTCTCTCTCCATGGGGGGGTATTTCTCTCTCTCTCTCTCTGGGGGGGTATTTCTCTCTCTCTCTCCATGGGGGGGTATTTCTCTCTCTCTCTGGGGGGGTATTTCTCTCTCTCTCTCTCTGGGGGGGTATTTCTCTCTCTCTCTCTCTGGGGGGGTATTTCTCTCTCTCTCTCCATGGGGGGTATTTCTCTCTCTCTCTGGGGGGGTATTTCTCTCTCTCTCTCTCTGGGGGGGTATTTCTCTCTCTCTCTCTCTGGGGGGGTATTTCTCTCTCTCTCTCTCTCTGGGGGGGTATCTCTCTCTCTCTCTCTCTGGGGGGGTATTTCTCTCTCTCTCTCTCTCTGGGGGGTATTTCTCTCTCTCTCTCTCTCTCTCTGGGGGGGGTATTTCTCTCTTCTCTCTCTCTCTCTGGGGGGGTATTTCTCTCTCTCTCTCTCTCTCTGGGGGGGGTATTTCTCTCTCTCTCTCTCTGGGGGGGTATTTCTCTCTCTCTCTCTCTGGGGGGGTATTTCTCTCTCTCTCTCTCTGGGGGGGTATTTCTCTCTCTCTCTCTCTGGGGGGGTATTTCTCTCTCTCTCTCTGGGGGGGTATTTCTCTCTCTCTCTCTGGGGGGGTATTTCTCTCTCTCTCTCTCTCTCTGGGGGGGTATTTCTCTCTCTCTCTCTCTCTGGGGGGGTATTTCTCTCTCTCTCTCTGGGGGGGTATTTCTCTCTCTCTCTCTCTCTGGGGGGGTATTTCTCTCTCTCTCTCTCTGGGGGGTATTTCTCTCTCTCTCTCTCTCTGGGGGGTATTTCTCTCTCTCTCTCTCTCTGGGGGGGTATTTCTCTCTCTCTCTCTCTCTCTCTCTGGGGGCGTATTTCTCTCTCTCTCTCTCTGGGGGGGTATTTCTCTCTCTCTCTCTCTCTCTGGGGGGGTATTTCTCTCTCTCTCTCTCTCTCTCTGGGGGGGTATTTCTCTCTCTCTCTCTCTCTGGGGGGGTATTTCTCTCTCTCTCTCTGGGGGGGTATTTCTCTCTCTCTCTCTCTGGGGGGGTATTTCTCTCTCTCTCTCTCTGGGGGGGTATTTCTCTCTCTCTCTCTCTCTCTGGGGGGGTATTTCTCTCTCTCTCTCTCTGGGGGGGTATTTCTCTCTCTCTCTGGGGGGTATTTCTCTCTCTCTCTCTGGGGGGTATTTCTCTCTCTCTCTCTCTCTGGGGGGGTATTTCTCTCTCTCTCTCTCCATGGGGGGTATTTCTCTCTCTCTCTGGGGGGGTATTTCTCTCTCTCTCTCTCTGGGGGGGTATTTCTCTCTCTCTCTCTCTCTCTCTCTGGGGGGGTATTTCTCTCTCTCTCTCTGGGGGGGTATTTCTCTCTCTCTCTCTCTGGGGGGGTATTTCTCTCTCTCTCTCTCTGGGGGGTATTTCTCTCTCTCTCTCTCTCTCTGGGGGGGTATTTCTCTCTCTCTCTCTCTCTCTGGGGGGGTATTTCTCTCTCTCTCTCTCTCTGGGGGGGTATTTCTCTCTCTCTCTCTCTCTGGGGGGGTATTTCTCTCTCTCTCTGGGGGGGTATTTCTCTCTCTCTCTGGGGGGGTATTTCTCTCTCTCTCTGGGGGGGTATTTCTCTCTCTCTCTGGGGGGGTATTTCTCTCTCTCTCTCTCTGGGGGGGTATTTCTCTCTCTCTCTCTCTCTCTCTGGGGGGGTATTTCTCTCTCTCTCTCTCTCTCTCTGGGGGGGTATTTCTCTCTCTCTCTCTCTGGGGGGGGGGGGTATTTCTCTCTCTCTCTCTCTCTGGGGGGGTATTTCTCTCTCTCTCTCTCTCTGGGGGGGTATTTCTCTCTCTCTCTCTCTGGGGGGGTATTTCTCTCTCTCTGGGGGGGTATTTCTCTCTCTCTCTCTCTGGGGGGGTATTTCTCTCTCTCTCTGGGGGGGTATTTCTCTCTCTCTCTGGGGGGGTATTTCTCTCTCTCTCTGGGGGGGTATTTCTCTCTCTCTCTGGGGGGGTATTTCTCTCTCTCTCTGGGGGGGTATTTCTCTCTCTCTCTGGGGGGGTATTTCTCTCTCTCTCTCTCTCTGGGGGGGTATTTCTCTCTCTCTCTCTCTCTGGGGGGGTATTTCTCTCTCTCTCTCTCTCGGGGGGGGTATTTCTCTCTCTCTCTCTCTGGGGGGTATTTCTCTCTCTCTCTCTCTCTGGGGGGGTATTTCTCTCTCTCTCTCTCTCTCTCTCTGGGGGCGTATTTCTCTCTCTCTCTCTCTGGGGGGGTATTTCTCTCTCTCTCTCCATGGGGGGGTATTTCTCTCTCTCTCTCTCTGGGGGGGTATTTCTCTCTCTCTCTCCATGGGGGGGTATTTCTCTCTCTCTCTGGGGGGGTATTTCTCTCTCTCTCTCTCTGGGGGGGTATTTCTCTCTCTCTCTCTCTGGGGGGGTATTTCTCTCTCTCTCTCCATGGGGGGTATTTCTCTCTCTCTCTGGGGGGGTATTTCTCTCTCTCTCTCTCTGGGGGGGTATTTCTCTCTCTCTCTCTCTGGGGGGGTATTTCTCTCTCTCTCTCTCTCTGGGGGGGTATCTCTCTCTCTCTCTCTCTGGGGGGGTATTTCTCTCTCTCTCTCTCTGGGGGGTATTTCTCTCTCTCTCTCTCTCTCTGGGGGGGGTATTTCTCTCTTCTCTCTCTCTCTCTGGGGGGGTATTTCTCTCTCTCTCTCTCTCTCTGGGGGGGTATTTCTCTCTCTCTCTCTCTGGGGGGGTATTTCTCTCTCTCTCTCTCTGGGGGGGTATTTCTCTCTCTCTCTCTCTGGGGGGGTATTTCTCTCTCTCTCTCTCTGGGGGGGTATTTCTCTCTCTCTCTCTGGGGGGGTATTTCTCTCTCTCTCTCTGGGGGGGTATTTCTCTCTCTCTCTCTCTCTCTGGGGGGGTATTTCTCTCTCTCTCTCTCTCTGGGGGGGTATTTCTCTCTCTCTCTCTCTCTGGGGGGGTATTTCTCTCTCTCTCTCTCTCTGGGGGGGTATTTCTCTCTCTCTCTCTCTGGGGGGTATTTCTCTCTCTCTCTCTCTCTGGGGGGGGTATTTCTCTCTCTCTCTCTCTCTCTCTCTGGGGGCGTATTTCTCTCTCTCTCTCTCTGGGGGGGTATTTCTCTCTCTCTCTCTCTCTCTGGGGGGGTATTTCTCTCTCTCTCTCTCTCTCTCTGGGGGGGTATTTCTCTCTCTCTCTCTCTCTGGGGGGGTATTTCTCTCTCTCTCTCTGGGGGGGTATTTCTCTCTCTCTCTCTCTGGGGGGGTATTTCTCTCTCTCTCTCTCTGGGGGGGTATTTCTCTCTCTCTCTCTCTCTCTGGGGGGGTATTTCTCTCTCTCTCTCTCTGGGGGGGTATTTCTCTCTCTCTCTGGGGGGTATTTCTCTCTCTCTCTCTGGGGGGTATTTCTCTCTCTCTCTCTCTCTGGGGGGGTATTTCTCTCTCTCTCTCTCCATGGGGGGTATTTCTCTCTCTCTCTGGGGGGGTATTTCTCTCTCTCTCTCTGGGGGGGTATTTCTCTCTCTCTCTCTCTCTCTCTCTGGGGGGTATTTCTCTCTCTCTCTCTGGGGGGGTATTTCTCTCTCTCTCTCTCTGGGGGGGTATTTCTCTCTCTCTCTCTGGGGGGGTATTTCTCTCTCTCTCTCTCTGGGGGGGTATTTCTCTCTCTCTCTCTCTCTGGGGGGGTATTTCTCTCTCTCTCTCTCTCTCTGGGGGGGTATTTCTCTCTCTCTCTCTCTCTGGGGGGGTATTTCTCTCTCTCTCTCTCTCTGGGGGGGTATTTCTCTCTCTCTCTCTCTCTGGGGGGGTATTTCTCTCTCTCTCTGGGGGGGTATTTCTCTCTCTCTCTGGGGGGGTATTTCTCTCTCTCTCTGGGGGGGTATTTCTCTCTCTCTCTGGGGGGGTATTTCTCTCTCTCTCTCTCTCTCTCTGGGGGGGTATTTCTCTCTCTCTCTCTCTCTCTCTGGGGGGGTATTTCTCTCTCTCTCTCTCTGGGGGGGGGGGTATTTCTCTCTCTCTCTCTCTCTGGGGGGGTATTTCTCTCTCTCTCTCTCTCTGGGGGGGTATTTCTCTCTCTCTCTCTCTGGGGGGGTATTTCTCTCTCTCTGGGGGGGTATTTCTCTCTCTCTCTCTCTGGGGGGGTATTTCTCTCTCTCTCTGGGGGGGTATTTCTCTCTCTCTCTGGGGGGGTATTTCTCTCTCTCTCTGGGGGGGTATTTCTCTCTCTCTCTGGGGGGGTATTTCTCTCTCTCTCTGGGGGGGTATTTCTCTCTCTCTCTGGGGGGGTATTTCTCTCTCTCTCTCTCTCTGGGGGGGTATTTCTCTCTCTCTCTCTCTCTGGGGGGTATTTCTCTCTCTCTCTCTCTCTGGGGGGGTATTTCTCTCTCTCTCTCTCTGGGGGGGTATTTCTCTCTCTCTCTCTCTGGGGGGGTATTTCTCTCTCTCTCTCTCTGGGGGGGTATTTCTCTCTCTCTCTCTCTGGGGGGGTATTTCTCTCTCTCTCTGGGGGGGTATTTCTCTCTCTTTCTCTCTCTCTGGGGGGGTATTTCTCTCTCTCTCTGGGGGGGTATTTCTCTCTCTCTCTGGGGGGGTATTTCTCTCTTTCTCTCTCTCTGGGGGGGTATTTCTCTCTCTCTCTGGGGGGGTATTTCTCTCTCTCTCTGGGGGGGTATTTCTCTCTCTCTCTCTCTGGGGGGGTATTTCTCTCTCTCTCTCTCTGGGGGGGTATTTCTCTCTCTCTCTGGGGGGGTATTTCTCTCTCTCTCTGGGGGGGTATTTCTCTCTCTCTCTCTCTGGGGGGGTATTTCTCTCTCTCTCTCTCTGGGGGGGTATTTCTCTCTCTCTCTGGGGGGGTATTTCTCTCTCTCTCTCTCTCTGGGGGGGTATTTCTCTCTCTCTCTCTCTCTGGGGGGGTATTTCTCTCTCTCTCTCTGGGGGGGTATTTCTCTCTCTCTCTCTCCATGGGGGGTATTTCTCTCTCTCTCTCTCCATGGGGGGTATTTCTCTCTCTCTCCATGGGGGATATTTCTCTGGGGGGGTATTTCTCTCTCTCTCTGGGGGGGTATTTCTCTCTCTCTCTCCATGGGGGATATTTCTCTGGGGGGGTATTTCTCTCTCTCTCTCCATGGGGGATATTTCTCTGGGGGGGGTATTTCTCTCTCTCTCTCCATGGGGGATATTTCTCTGGGGGGGTATTTCTCTCTCTCTCTCTCTCTCTCTCCATGGGGGATATTTCTCTGGGGGGGTATTTCTCTCTCTCTCCATGGGGGATATTTCTCTGGGGGGGTATTTCTCTCTCTCTCTCCATGGGGGTATTTCTCTGGGGGGGTATTTCTCTCTCTCTCTCCATGGGGGTATTTCTCTGGGGGGGTATTTCTCTCTCTCTCTCTCTCTCTGGGGGGGTATTTCTCTCTCTCTCCGTGGGGGGTATTTCTCTCTCTCTGGGGGGGTATTTCTCTCTCTCTCTCTCTGGGGGGGTATTTCTCTCTCTCCATGGGGGGGTATTTCTCTCTCTCTCTGGGGGGGTATTTCTCTCTCTCTCTGGGAGGGTATTTCTCTCTCTCTCTCTGGGAGGGTATTTCTCTCTCTCTCCATGGGGGGTATTTCTCTCTCTCTCTCTCTGGGGGGGTATTTCTCTCTCTCTCTCTCTCTGGGGGGGGTATTTCTCTCTCTCTCTCTCTGGGGGGGTATTTCTCTCTCTCTCTCCATGGGGGGGTATTTCTCTCTCTCTCTCCATGGGGGGGTATTTCTCTCTCTCTCTCTCTGGGGGGGTATTTCTCTCTCTCTCTCCATGGGGGGGTATTTCTCTCTCTCTCTCTCTGGGGGGGTATTTCTCTCTCTCTCTCCATGGGGGGTATTTCTCTCTCTCTCTCCATGGGGGGTATTTCTCTCTCTCTCTCTCTGGGGGGGTATTTCTCTCTCTCTGGGGGGGTATTTCTCTCTCTCTCTCCATGGGGGGGTATTTCTCTCTCTCTCTCCATGGGGGGGTATTTCTCTCTCTCTCTCCATGGGGGGGTATTTCTCTCTCTCTCTGGGGGGGTATTTCTCTCTCTCTCTGGGGGGGTATTTCTCTCTCTCTCTCTCTGGGGGGGTATTTCTCTCTCTCTCTCTCTGGGGGGGTATTTCTCTCTCTCTCTCCAT
This sequence comes from Carcharodon carcharias, assembly GCF_017639515.1. Classification (NCBI taxonomy): domain Eukaryota; kingdom Metazoa; phylum Chordata; class Chondrichthyes; order Lamniformes; family Lamnidae; genus Carcharodon; species Carcharodon carcharias. The sequence goes on along the minus strand of NC_054481.1, from coordinate 3,537,399 downwards.
GGGGGGGTATTTCTCTCTCTCTCTGGGGGGGTATTTCTCTCTCTCTCTCTCTGGGGGGGTATTTCTCTCTCTCTCTCTCTGGGGGGGTATTTCTCTCTCTCTCTCTCTGGGGGGGTATTTCTCTCTCTCTCTCTCTCTGGGGGGGTATTTCCCTCTCTCTCTCTCTCTGGGGGGGTATTTCTCTCTCTCTCTCTCTCTCTCTGGGGGGGGTATTTCTCTCTTCTCTCTCTCTCTCTGGGGGGGTATTTCTCTCTCTCTCTCTCTCTCTGGGGGGGTATTTCTCTCTCTCTCTCTCTGGGGGGGTATTTCTCTCTCTCTCTCTCTGGGGGGGTATTTCTCTCTCTCTCTCTCTGGGGGGGTATTTCTCTCTCTCTCTCTCTGGGGGGGTATTTCTCTCTCTCTCTCTCTCTGGGGGGGTATTTCTCTCTCTCTCTCTGGGGGGGTATTTCTCTCTCTCTCTCTGGGGGGGTATTTCTCTCTCTCTCTCTGGGGGGGTATTTCTCTCTCTCTCTCTCTCTGGGGGGTATTTCTCTCTCTCTCTCTCTCTGGGGGGTATTTCTCTCTCTCTCTCTCTCTGGGGGGGTATTTCTCTCTCTCTCTCTCTCTCTGGGGGCGTATTTCTCTCTCTCTCTCTCTCGGGGGGTATTTCTCTCTCTCTCTCTCTCTCTGGGGGGGTATTTCTCTCTCTCTCTCTCTGGGGGGGTATTTCTCTCTCTCTCTCTCTGGGGGGGTATTTCTCTCTCTCTCTCTCTCTGGGGGGGTATTTCTCTCTCTCTCTGGGGGGGTATTTCTCTCTCTCTCTCTCTGGGGGGGTATTTCTCTCTCTCTCTCTCTCTGGGGGGTATTTCTCTCTCTCTCTCTCTGGGGGGGTATTTCTCTCTCTCTCTGGGGGGGTATTTCTCTCTCTCTCTCTCTCTCTCTCTGGGGGGTATTTCTCTCTCTCTCTCTCTCTCTGGGGGGGTATTTCTCTCTCTCTCTCTCCATGGGGGGGTATTTCTCTCTCTCTCTGGGGGGGGTATTTCTCTCTCTCTCTCTGGGGGGGTATTTCTCTCTCTCTCTCTCTCTCTGGGGGGGTATTTCTCTCTCTCTCTCTCTGGGGGGGTATTTCTCTCTCTCTCTCTCTGGGGGGGTATTTCTCTCTCTCTCTCTGGGGGGGTATTTCTCTCTCTCTCTCTGGGGGGGTATTTCTCTCTCTCTCTCTCTGGGGGGGTATTTCTCTCTCTCTCTCTGGGGGGGTATATCTCTCTCTCTCTCTGGGGGGGTATTTCTCTCTCTCTCTCTCTCTGGGGGGGTATTTCTCTCTCTCTCTCTCTCTGGGGGGTATTTCTCTCTCTCTCTGGGGGTATTTCTCTCTCTCTCTGGGGGGGTATTTCTCTCTCTCTCTGGGGGGGTATTTCTCTCTCTCTCTGGGGGGGTATTTCTCTCTCTCTCTGGGGGGGTATTTCTCTCTCTCTCTGGGGGGGTATTTCTCTCTCTCTCTGGGGGGGTATTTCTCTCTCTCTCTGGGGGGGTATTTCTCTCTCTCTCTGGGGGGGTATTTCTCTCTCTCTCTCTGGGGGGGTATTTCTCTCTCTCTCTCTCTGGGGGGGGGTATTTCTCTCTCTCTCTCTCTCTGGGGGGTATTTCTCTCTCTCTCTCTCTGGGGGGGTATTTCTCTCTCTGGGGGGGTATTTCTCTCTCTGGGGGGGTATTTCTCTCTCTGGGGGGGTATTTCTCTCTCTCTCTGGGGGGGTATTTCTCTCTCTCTCTGGGGGGGTATTTCTCTCTCTCTCTGGGGGGGTATTTCTCTCTCTCTCTGGGGGGGTATTTCTCTCTCTCTCTGGGGGGGTATTTCTCTCTCTCTCTGGGGGGGTATTTCTCTCTCTCTCTGGGGGGGTATTTCTCTCTCTCTCTGGGGGGGTATTTCTCTCTCTCTCTGGGGGGGTATTTCTCTCTCTCTCTGGGGGGGTATTTCTCTCTCTCTCTGGGGGGGTATTTCTCTCTCTCTCTGGGGGGGTATTTCTCTCTCTCTCTCTCTCTGGGGGGGTATTTCTCTCTCTCTCTCTGGGGGGGTATTTCTCTCTCTCTCTCTCTCTGGGGGGGTATTTCTCTCTCTCTCTCTCTGGGGGGGTATTTCTCTCTCTCTCTCTCTGGGGGGGTATTTCTCTCTCTCTCTCTCTCTGGGGGGGTATTTCTCTCTCTCTCTCTCTGGGGGGGTATTTCTCTCTCTCTCTGGGGGGGTATTTCTCTCTCTTTCTCTCTCTCTGGGGGGGTATTTCTCTCTCTCTCTGGGGGGGTATTTCTCTCTCTCTCTGGGGGGGTATTTCTCTCTTTCTCTCTCTCTGGGGGGGTATTTCTCTCTCTCTCTGGGGGGTATTTCTCTCTCTCTCTGGGGGGGTATTTCTCTCTCTCTCTCTCTCTGGGGGGGTATTTCTCTCTCTCTCTCTCTCTGGGGGGGGTATTTCTCTCTCTCTCTCTCTGGGGGGGTATTTCTCTCTCTCTCTGGGGGGGTATTTCTCTCTCTCTCTCTCTCTGGGGGGGGTATTTCTCTCTCTCTCTCTCTGGGGGGGTATTTCTCTCTCTCTCTGGGGGGGTATTTCTCTCTCTCTCTCTCTCTGGGGGGGTATTTCTCTCTCTCTCTCTGGGGGGGTATTTCTCTCTCTCTCTCTCTGGGGGGGTATTTCCCTCTCTCTCTCTCTCTGGGGGGGTATTTCTCTCTCTCTCTGGGGGGGTATTTCTCTCTCTCTCTCTGGGGGGGTATTTCTCTCTCTCTCTCTGGGGGGGTATTTCTCTCTCTCTCTCTCTCTGGGGGGGTATTTCTCTCTCTCTCTCTCTGGGGGGGTATTTCTCTCTCTCTCTCTGGGGGGGTATTTCTCTCTCTCTCTCTCTGGGGGGGTATTTCTCTCTCTCTCTCTCTGGGGGGGTATTTCTCTCTCTCTCTCTGGGGGGGTATTTCTCTCTCTCTCTCTCTGGGGGGGTATTTCTCTCTCTCTCTCTCTGGGGGGGTATTTCTCTCTCTCTCTCTCTGGGGGGGTATTTCTCTCTCTCTCTCTCTGGGGGGGTATTTCTCTCTCTCTCTCTCTGGGGGGGTATTTCTCTCTCTCTCTCTGGGGGGGTATTTCTCTCTCTCTCTCTCTGGGGGGGTATTTCTCTCTCTCTCTCTCTGGGGGGGTATTTCTCTCTCTGGGGGGGTATTTCTCTCTCTCTCTCTCTCTCTGGGGGGGTATTTCTCTCTCTTTCTCTCTCTCTGGGGGGGTATTTCTCTCTCTCTCTCTCTGGGGGGGTATTTCTCTCCCTTTCTCTCTCTCTGGGGGGGTATTTCTCTCTCTCTCTCTCTCTCTGGGGGGTATTTCTCTCTCTCTCTCTCTGGGGGGGTATTTCTCTTTCTCTCTCTCTGGGGGGGTATTTCTCTCTCTCTCTCTCTGGGGGGGTATTTCTCTCTCTCTCTCTCTCTCTGGGGGGGGTATTTCTCTCTCTCTCTCTCTGGGGGGGGTATTTCTCTCTCTCTCTCTCTGGGGGGGTATTTCTCTCTCTCTCTCTCTCTGGGGGGTATTTCTCTCTCTCTCTCTCTCTGGGGGGGGTATTTCTCTCTCTCTCTCTCTGGGGGGGTATTTCTCTCTCTGGGGGGTATTTCTCTCTCTCTCTCTCTCTGGGGGGGTATTTCTCTCTCTCTCTCTCTCTGGGGGGGTATTTCTCTCTCTCTCTCTGGGGGGGTATTTCTCTCTCTCTCTCTCTGGGGGGGTATTTCTCTCTCTCTCTCTCTCTCTGGGGGGGTATTTCTCTCTCTCTCCTCTCTGGGGGGGGTATTTCTCTCTCTCTCTCTCTGGGGGGGTATTTCTCTCTCTCTCTCTCTCTGGGGGGGTATTTCTCTCTCTCTCTCTCTGGGGGGGTATTTCTCTCTCTCTCTCTCTCTGGGGGGGTATTTCTCTCTCTCTCTCTCTCTGGGGGGGTATTTCTCTCTCTCTCTCTCTCTCTGGGGGGGTATTTCTCTCTCTCTCTCTCTGGGGGGGTATTTCTCTCTCTCTCTCTCTGGGGGGGTATTTCTCTCTCTCTCTCTCTCTGGGGGGGTATTTCTCTCTCTCTCTCTCTCTGGGGGGGTATTTCTCTCTCTCTCTCTCTCTGGGGGGGTATTTCTCTCTCTCTCTCTCTCTCTGGGGGGGTATTTCTCTCTCTCTCTCTCTGGGGGGGTATTTCTCTCTCTCTCTCTCTGGGGGGGTATTTCTCTCTCTCTCTCTCTCTGGGGGGGTATTTCTCTCTCTCTCTCTCTGGGGGGGTATTTCTCTCTCTCTCTCTCTGGGGGGGTATTTCTCTCTCTCTCTCTCTGGGGGGGTATTTCTCTCTCTCTCTCTCTGGGGGGGTATTTCTCTCTCTCTCTCTGGGGGGGTATTTCTCTCTCTCTCTCTGGGGGGGTATTTCTCTCTCTCTCTCTCTCTCTGGGGGGGTATTTCTCTCTCTCTCTCTCTGGGGGGGTATTTCTCTCTCTCTCTCTGGGGGGGTATTTCTCTCTCTCTCTCTCTCTGGGGGGGTATTTCTCTCTCTCTCTCTCTCTGGGGGGGTATTTCTCTCTCTCTCTCTCTGGGGGGGTATTTCTCTCTCTCTCTCTCTGGGGGGGTATTTCTCTCTCTCTCTCTCTCTGGGGGGGTATTTCTCTCTCTCTCTCTCTCTGGGGGGGTATTTCTCTCTCTCTCTCTCTCTGGGGGGGTATTCTCTCTCTCTCTCTCTGGGGGGGTATTTCTCTCTCTCTCTCTCTCTGGGGGGGTATTCTCTCTCTCTCTCTCTCTGGGGGGGTATTTCTCTCTCTCTCTCTGGGGGGGTATTTCTCTCTCTCTCTCTCTGGGGGGGTATTTCTCTCTCTCTCTCTCTGGGGGGGTATTTCTCTCTCTCTCTCTCTGGGGGGGTATTTCTCTCTCTCTCTCTCTCTGGGGGGGTATTTCTCTCTCTCTCTCTCTCTCTCTGGGGGGGTATTTCTCTCTCTCTCTCTCTGGGGGGGTATTTCTCTCTCTCTCTCTCTGGGGGGGTATTTCTCTCTCTCTCTCTCTGGGGGGGTATTTCTCTCTCTCTCTCTCTGGGGGGGTATTTCTCTCTCTCTCTCTCTGGGGGGGTATTTCTCTCTCTCTCTCTCTGGGGGGGTATTTCTCTCTCTCTCTCTCTCTGGGGGGTATTTCTCTCTCTCTCTCTCTCTGGGGGGGTATTTCTCTCTCTCTCTCTCTGGGGGGGTATTTCTCTCTCTCTCTCTCTGGGGGGGTATTTCTCTCTCTCTCTCTCTCTGGGGGGGTATTTCTCTCTCTCTCTCTCTGGGGGGGTATTTCTCTCTCTCTCTCTCTGGGGGGGGTATTTCTCTCTCTCTCTCTCTGGGGGGGTATTTCTCTCTCTCTCTGGGAGGGTATTTCTCTCTCTCTCTCTCTGGGGGGGTATTTCTCTCTCTCTCTCTCTCTCTCTCTGGGGGGGTATTTCTCTCTCTCTGGGGGGGTATTTCTCTCTCTCTCTGGGGGGGTATTTCTCTCTCTCTCTCTCTGGGGGGGTATTTCTCTCTCTCTGGGGGGGTATTTCTCTCTCTCTGGGGGGGTATTTCTCTCTCTCTCTCTCTCTGGGGGGGTATTTCTCTCTCTGTCTCTCTCTCTGGGGGGGTATTTCTCTCTCTCTCTCTGGGGGGGTATTTCTCTCTCTCTCTCTCTGGGGGGGTATTTCTCTCTCTCTCTCTCTCTGGGGGGGTATTTCTCTCTCTCTCTCTCTGGGGGGGTATTTCTCTCTCTCTCTCTCTCTGGGGGGGTATTTCTCTCTCTCTCTCTCTGGGGGGGTATTTCTCTCTCTCTCTCTCTCTGGGGGGGTATTTCTCTCTCTCTCTCTCTGGGGGGGTATTTCTCTCTCTCTCTCTCTCTGGGGGGGTATTTCTCTCTCTCTCTCTCTCTGGGGGGGTATTTCTCTCTCTCTCTCTCTGGGGGGGTATTTCTCTCTCTCTCTCTCTGGGGGGGTATTTCTCTCTCTCTCTCTCTGGGGGGGTATTTCTCTCTCTCTCTCTCTGGGGGGGTATTTCTCTCTCTCTCTCTCTGGGGGGGTATTTCTCTCTCTCTCTCTCTGGGGGGGTATTTCTCTCTCTCTCTCTCTCTCTGGGGGGGTATTTCTCTCTCTCTCTCTCTCTGGGGGGGTATTTCTCTCTCTCTCTCTCTCTGGGGGGGTATTTCTCTCTCTCTCTCTCTCTGGGGGGGTATTTCTCTCTCTCTCTCTCTCTGGGGGGGTATTTCTCTCTCTCTCTCTCTCTGGGGGGGTATTTCTCTCTCTCTCTCTCTCTGGGGGGGTATTTCTCTCTCTCTCTCTCTCTGGGGGGGTATTTCTCTCTCTCTCTCTCTCTGGGGGGTATTTCTCTCTCTCTCTCTGGGGGGGTATTTCTCTCTCTCTCTCTCTGGGGGGTATTTCTCTCTCTCTCTCTGGGGGGGTATTTCTCTCTCTCTCTCTCTGGGGGGGTATTTCTCTCTCTCTCTCTGGGGGGGTATTTCTCTCTCTCTCTCTGGGGGGGTATTTCTCTCTCTCTCTCTCTCTGGGGGGGGTATTTCTCTCTCTCTCTCTCTCTGGGGGGGTATTTCTCTCTCTCTCTCTCTGGGGGGGTATTTCTCTCTCTCTCTCTCTCTGGGGGGGTATTTCTCTCTCTCTCTCTCTCTGGGGGGTATTTCTCTCTCTCTCTCTCTCTGGGGGGGTATTTCTCTCTCTCTCTCTCTCTCTGGGGGGTATTTCTCTCTCTCTCTCTCTGGGGGGGTATTTATTTATTTCTCTCTCTGCCCCCCGGGTATTTGTAATAGATTCTCCCCCTCCCCGGTGGGCCCTCCCCCCCCGGGACAATCAGAAACTCACGGACCAACAGGTTGGCGCTTTTATTGTCTCCTTCCCCGCTCGCCATGGCCGCTCCCGCTCCGGATCCCGCTCCAGCTCCGCTCCACAGGCCCTCACTGCGGCTGCGCGGCCTCCCCGCCGCTCATTGGCTTAACCCCTCACGTGTCTCCAGTTCCCGCTGTTTCCGATTGGCTCGGCGATACGCCAGTCCCTCCCAATACCCGCTTCCCATTGGTTCCCGTCCTGTGGACCGGCCGCCGTCTCGCGGCGCCAAGGGCAGAGCCCCCCGCTGCTGATTGGCCCGTTTCCATTCAGGCCTCGTTCCTGATTGGCCGCTTTGGTTGCTTCCGATTGGTTGCAGCATTCACCCCCTCGCTTGATTGGTTCACAGCATTGAGACGGTGCAGAAGGCGGCCATTCGGCCCGTCGTGCCTGTACTGGCTCCCTGAGCATTTTAATTTAGTGTTTTTTCCCCCCTCACCCTGCACATTGTTTCCATTGAAGTGATGATCCAGGGCCCTCCTGAACCCCTCAGTCCAACCTGCCTCCGCCGTAAGACCTAGGAGCAGGAGAAGGCCATTCGGCCCATCCAGTCTGCTCTGCCATTCAATGGGATCGTGGCTGACCTGATAACCCCCAACTCCACCCTCCTGCCTCTTCCCCCATAACCCTCCAGTCCCTAAATAAAAGCAACAAACTGCGGGTGCTGGAAACCCAAAACAAAAACAGAATGACCTGGAAAAACTCAGCGGGTCCGGCAGCGTCGGCGGAGAAGAAAAGAGTTGACGTTTCGAGTCCTCGTGACCCTTGAGCAGAACTGTTCTGTTGTTCGGTTGAAGATGTTCTGTCGAAGGGTCACGAGGACTCGAAACGTCAACTCTTTTCTTCTCCGCCGACGCTGCCGGACCCGCTGAGTTTTTCCAGGTATTTCTGTTCCTGTTTTTGTTACCCCTGATTCCCTTACTGATTAAAAATCTGTCTATCTCCGCCTTGAATATACTAAACCACCCAGCCTCTACAGCCCTCTGCGGTAAAGAGTTCCACAGATTGACTAGCCTCTGAGAGAAGCAATTCCTCCTCATCTCTGTCTTAAATGGGTGCCCCCTTACTCTGAGATTATGCCCCTGGTCCTAGACTCTCCCATAAGGGGAAACAACCTCTCAGCTTCTACACTGTCCAAGCTCCCTAAGAATCTTATATGTTTCGGTAAGGTTGCCTCTCATTCTTCTAAACTCCAATGACTACAGGCCCAACCTGTTCAACCTCTCCTCATAAGAAAATCCCTCCATCCCCCGGGATCAACCTAGTGAACCTTCTCTGGACTGCCTCCAGTGCCAGTATATCTTTCCTTAGATAAGGGGACCAAAATTGTTCACAGTATTCTAGGTGTGGACTGACTGGTGCCTTGTACAATTCCGCATTTCCAGGCAGTGCATTCCAAACCTTAACTAATTACTGTGTAAAAAAATAATTCACCTCGCATTTGCTTCTTTTGCAAAACACTTTAAAACTGTTCCATCTGGTTCTCGATCCATTCACAGGCAGGGCGTTTCTCCCTATCTACTCTGACCAGCCCCCTCATGATTTTGAAACCTTCTAGCAAGTACTATCTTAGCCTTCTCCTCTCCAGGGAGTACAGTCCAAACTTCTCCAATCTTTCCTCATAACTGAAGTGTCTCATCCCTGGAACCATTCTCATAAATTTCTCCTACACTCTCTCCAATGCGTTCACATTCCTTAGTTCTTTCTCCATTGCTGATTGGCTGCCATTTTTAATTGGCTCAGGTTTACCAAAGGTCACCAATTTTAAACAAAAACAAAAATAGCTGGAAAAGCTCAACAGGTCTGACAGTATCTGCGGAGAGGAACACAGTTAACATTTCAAGTCCATATGAATCTTCATCATAACAAAGGAAAAATAGAAATGAGGTGAAATATAAGCTGGTAGAGGGGAGTGGAACAGGTAGAGCTGGATAGGGAGCCAGTGATAGGTGGAGGCAAAGAAGAGACTGCCAAAGATGTCATAAACAAAAGGACAAATGGGTGTTGACGGTGGTGATATTATCTAAGAAATGTGCTAATGGTGACATCAAGGGTAGAAAACAGGATGAGCAAGCTACAGACAGCCCTAGTGGGGTGGGGATCGAAATAGGCTAAAAGGTGGAGATTAAACAATGAATGGAAATAAATTTTAAAATAATAGAAATAGGTGGGAAAAGAAAAATATATTAAAAAATATATATTAAAAAGGATAAGTCATATATTAGTCACCAATTTTAACCCTTGATTTAAATAAAGACAAAACACTTCAAACACAATCATCAAGAATTATTTGTGTCTCTCTAGCTTTTTGTATGTTTCTGTTTGATAATGCTGCAGTTATTGCCTCCAAGAGAAAGGACCTCCTTAAAATGCTGCTGAAATCATGTTGCTGATGGTGTCAATTCCAGGAGCCAGAGGGACAGAAACAGTAAAGGAGGTGACACATCTGCCTAGTCATGATAAAGTTCTGATTAAACTACATCTGGAGTATGGCATTCACTTCTGTGCACCATACCCCAGCACCTTCCAAACCCACAACCACTACCATCTGGAAGGATAAGGACAGCAGATAGATGGGAACACCACCACCTGGAATTTCCCCCACCACTCACCATCCTGACTTGGAAATATATCGCCGTTCCTTCACTGTCGCTGGGTCAAAATCCGGGAACTCCCTCCCTAACAGCACTGTGGGTGTACCTACACCAGGTGGACTGCAGCGGTTCAAGCAGGCAGCTCACCACCACCTTCTCAAGGGCAATTAGGGATGGGCAATAAATGCTGGCCCAGCCAACGAAGCCACATCCCATAAATTAATACATCTTTTTTAAGTTTTTTTTTTTAACTTTTTTGTAACTATGAATATGCTCTTGGTGATGTGTGTATTATGGACACTGAAATCACTTTGCTCTTCAGGAAAACATTCTGAACTTTCTCAGACCTAAGGCAGACCTAAGTTCCCATGTTGAACTTTGCCAGCTTTGCCCTCCAAATTAGTCTATCACCCTTTGTACCCGCCTAGCTTAGCAGAGCACAATCCCCTTCTGTTCCTAATTTCTGACATGTCGTAGTGGAAAATTAGCCAGCCTAGGGCAACCTGCTGCAGGTTCAACTGGGCCTGAAGGAGATGGAGCAGATGGGGGTTTTGGTATTATAGCAGTCCAGGTTGTTGTTTCAAACCTGGCTACTATCACACACAAATATAAATTCAAACTTATCTGTTGGCCTCTAAGTTGAACTGCCAGCTGATAAGGTGCATATCACAGTGCACGCAGCTCCCAATAATGGTCCTAGCCGTCAGGGTTCTATGTACGTCACAGTCCCTTAGTTTGCAGAGTAACAGGGCTTGTTGCTCAAGTAAGCTGTAGGCCCTGGTGAGACCAGGGATGGTCACAGGGTCAGGGTCAATGGGAGCAGGGCAGTAACCAATTATGAACTGGGACTTTCTTGGGTTCAGTCAAAGCACCTCTGCCCATAGCAAGAGTGATACTGCTCTTGTATTATTTTTATGGCAGCGGTACAAATAGTTAACGTTACAGTTGAACCCCCACCACATCCAACAGTGTTGCCCGCACCCCCCTCCCCTCCCCTCCCTTCCCCCACCATGTCCTACATCAGATGTCATTTGTATTTTGTTAATGTCTCTGAAGCCTGACTGAGCTAACACCAGAGATAGTGAAACTTGGATCACATCATTGTTACTTTATTCCACAGTATAACTTCTAGTTCACAGTATAACTTGTAGTTATGATCAGATTTGCTTTAGTTACATTAGAACTTGTCTTCATGTAATGACACAAAGAACAGCCCATGGCATCCAGGATTGGTCACCTTACCTGGTTTTCTAACCTGTGTCCAACATTTTGAGCCTCTGGTTCAGTGATGCTAATTAGACCATAAGACATGGGAACAGAAGTAGTCCATTCGGCCCATCAAGTCTGCTCTGCCATTCAATGAGATCATGGCTGGTCTGATAATCCTCAATTTCACTTTTCTGCCCTTTGCCCATAACCCTTGATTCCCCAGCCTCTACAGCCCTCTCTGGTAAAGAATTCCACAGGTTTGCTACCCTCAGAAGAAATTCCTCCTCATAAGGGATGCCCTCTTACCCAGAGATTATGCCCTCTGGTCCCAAACTCTCCCACAAGGGGAAACAACATCTCAGCATTTACCCTGTCAAGCCCCCTAAGAATTATGTTTCAATAAGGTTGCCTCCCATTCTTCTAAACTCCAATGAGTACAGGCCCAACTAACTCTCGTCATAACAAACTCCCTCCATACCCAGGATCAACCTAGCGAACCTTCTCTGGACTGCCTCCAATGCCAGTATGTCTTTCTTTAGATACAGGGGCCAAAACTGTTCACAGTATTCTAGGCGTGGTCTAACTAGTGCCTTGAATAGTTTTAGCAAGACTTCCCTATTTTTATACTCCATTCCCTTTGAAATAAGGGCCAACATTCCATTCGCCTTCCATATTCCCTGTTGAAACTGTCTGTTAGCAGTTTAGGATTCATGCACGAGGACCCCCAAATCCCTCTGTGCTGCAGCTTTCTACAGTATTTCCCTTTTTAAATAATATTCATCACCTCTGCAAGGTTCTTAAGCAAATTGATATAGGGAGTGACAAGGTATTGGAGGTTTTGGGAGGCTTAAAAGTGGACAAATATCCAGGTCTGGATGATTTGTGCCCCAGACTGCTGAGGGAGGCAAGGGAGGAGATCGCAGGGGCTCTGACCCAAATTTTTAATTCCTCTCTGGCCACAGGGGAGGTGTCAGAGGACTGGAGAACAGCTAATGTGGTTCCGCTATTTAAGAAGGTTGTAGAGATAAGCCAAGGAACTATAGGCCAGTGAGTCTCACGTCAGTGGTAGGGAAACTATTGGAGAAAATTCTGAAGGAGAGTAGCTATCTCCACTTGGAGAGGCAAGGTTTGATCAGGAATAGTCAGCATGGCTTTGTCAGAGGGAGGTCATGCCAAACAAATTTGATTGAATTTTTTGAGGTGGTGACCAGGTGTGTAGATGAGGGTAGTGCAGTTGATGTAGTTTATATGGATTTCAGCAAAGCCTTTGACAAGGCCCCACATGGGAGACTTATAAAGAAGGCAAATGCACATGGGATACAGGGTAGTTTGATAAGGTGGATTCAAAATTGGCTTAGTTGTAGGAGACAGAGGGTGATGACAGAAGGATGCTTTGGTGACTGGAAGCCAGTGTCCAGTGGCGTACCACAGGGATCTGTGCTGGGTCTCCTATTATTCGTCATTTATATAAATGACATAAATGACTATGTGGGGGGTAGGATTAATAAGTTTGCGGATGACACAAAGATTGGCCGGGTGGTTAACAGTGAGGTTGGGTGTCTTGGGCTACAGGAAGATATAGATGGGATGGTCAAATGGGCAGATAAGTGGCAGTTGGAATTTAACCCTGAAAAGTGTGAGGTGATACACTTTGGAAGGAGTAATTTGACAAGGAAGTATTCAATGAACAGCATGACACTAGGAAGTTCTGAGGAACAAAGGGACCTTGGTGTGTGTGTCCATAGATCTCTGACGGTGGAGGGGCATGTTAGTGGGGTGGTGAAAAAGGCATATGGGACACTTGCCTTTATCAATCGACGCATAGATTACGAAAGTAGGGAGGTCATGTTGGAGTTGTATAGAACCTTGGTTAGACCACAGCTGTAGTACTGTGTGCAGTTCTGGTCGCCACATTATAGGAAGGATGTGATTGCACTGGAGGGGGTGCAGAGGAGATTCACCAGGGTGTTGCCTGGGATGATGGTCTGGAATGCGCTGCCTGGGAGGGTGGTGGAGACGGGTTGCCTCACATCCTTTAAAAAGTACCTGGATGAGCACTGGGCACATCGTAACATTCAAGGCTATGGGCCAAGTGCGGGTAAATGGGATTAGGTAGGTAGGTCAGGTGTTTCTCATGTGTCAGTGCAGACTCGATGGGCCGAAGGGCCTCTTCTGCACTGTGATTCTGTGTTTCCTGCCAAACTGCATAACTCACATTTTCCCACTTTATATTCCATCTGCCAAGTTTTTGCTCATTCACTTAACCTGTCTCTGTAGACTCTTTGTGTCATCCTTACCACTTGCCTTCCCACCTATTTTTGTGTCATCTGCAAACTTGGTGATAGTAAAATTCACTTCCCTCATCCAAGTCATTCATATATATTGTAAATAATTGTGGCCCCAGCGCTGATCCCTGTGGCACTCCACTCGTTACAAGTTGCCATCCTGAAAATGCAACCCCCCACCCCCCCACACTTATCCCAACTCTGTTTTCTATTAGTTAGCCAGTCCTCTATCCACATTAACATGTTACCCCCAACACCATGGGCTCTTATCTTATTAAGTAGCCTTATGTGCAGTACCTTATCAAATGCCTTTTGAAACTCCAAATATATTACATCTACTGGTTCCCTTTTATCTATCCTGCCTGTTTCCTCCTCAATTCTAATAAATTTGTCAGGCATAATTTCCCCTTCATGAAGCCTGCTGACTCTGCTTGATTAGATTATGCGTTTCTAAATGCTCTGCTATTAGATCCTTTAAAATAGACTTTAACATTTTCCCAGTGATGGATGTTAAGCTAACTGGCCTATAGTTACTTGCTTTTTGTCTCCCTCTCTTTTTGAATAAGGGTACTCATAGGCTGTACTTCAATCCTCTTGGAACGTTATTAGTAGTGTATCCACTATCTGTGTAGCTTCTTCCTTTAATATCCTAGGATGCACCCCATCAGGTCCAGGGGACTTATCAGTCTTTAACCCCATTAGTTTCCCTAGTGCTTTTTCTCTAGCGTTGGTTATTGTATTTATTTCCACCCATCCTCCCCCACCGCCTTTTGCCCCTTGATTATTCAGTATCTTTGGAATGCTATTAGTGTCGTCTACTGTGAAGGTGATGGAAAGTGTTTATTCAACTCCTCTGCCATTTCCTCGTTCTCCATTATTATTTCCCCAGCCTGGTTCTCTAAGGGACCTATGTTTACTTTGGCCTCTCTTATTATATATTTAAATAAGCTCTCACTGTCCATTTTTATATTACTTGCTTGTTTACCCTCAAACTTTATTTTCCTCCTCTATTATTTTTTGGTCAGCTTTTGTTGGTTTTTAAAACTTTCCCAGTCCTCCGGCTTACCACTACTCTTTGCCACATTGTATGTTTTTTCTTTCAATTTGACATTATTCTTAACTTCCTTGGTTAACCATGGTTGATTTACCTCTTCCCAAGACCCTTCTTCCTCAGTGGGACATATCTTTTTTGAGAGTCATGAACTATTTTCTTAAATATCTGCCATTATTCATCGACTGTCTCTTCGGCTAAACTCCTTTCCCAGTCCACTCCAGCCATCTCTGCCCCCATTCCTTTGTAATTACCCTTATTTAAGTTTAGCACAGTCATTTCCGACCCAAGTTTCTCACACTCAAACTGAATGCCAAATTCTACCATGTTATGGTCACTGTTTCCTTGGGGATCTTTTATTAAACCTGCCTCATTAAACGTTACCAGACCCAAAATAGCCTGATCCCTGGTTGGATCCACAACATATTGTTCTAGGAAACTGTCCAGAATACATTGAATGAATTCTTGCTCATGGCTACCTCTAATTTGCTTTTCCCAATCTGCATGGAGATTAAAGTCACCATTGATTAATATACTGCCTTTTTTACATGCCCTCATTATCTCCTGATTTATTCTCTGTCCTATGATATAGCTAATGTTAGGGGGCCTATAGACTACTCCCACGAGTGTCTTCTTCCCCTTATTATTTCTTACCTCCATTCATATTTTTTAATAAATTCATTCACTGGATATGGGCTTCGCTGGCTGGGCCAGCATTTATTGACCATACAGAGGTGCCCTTGAGAAGGTGGTGGTGAGCTGCCTTCTTGAACTGCGGCAGTCCATGTGGTGTAGGTATACTCATAGTGTTGTTAAGGAGTTCCAGGATTTTGACCCAGCGACAGTGAAGGAACAGCAATGTTTTTCCAAGTCAGGAATGTGAGTGCCTTGGAGGGGAACTTCCAGGTGGTGGTGTTCCCATCTATTTGCTGCCCTTGTCCTTCTAGATGGTAGTGGTCGTGGGTTATAGATTCTACATCTTCCGATCAAAGATAATTTCTAGCTATTGTACTTATTCCATCTCGTACTAACAAAGCTACCCCACCACCTTTTCCTTCCTGCCTGCCCAATCAGGAAGTCACATACCCCCAAATATTTAGTTCCCAGCTTTGATCTCATTGTAACCATGTCTCCATAATGGCTTTAAGATCATACCCATTAACCTCTATTTGTGCTGTGAATTCATTTATTTTGTTCCGAGTACTACGTGTATTTAAGTAAAAAGCCACTAATTTCGCCTTATTACCATTTTCCCCCCTTTGCTGTTATTTTTTAATGTTTGTACACTATGTCCCTTCCTGTCACACTCTGGGAATCATTGCCTAAATAGCTGCCTTGCAATTCTGCCATATTCTTTTGCTTTGTAAGCGTACATATCCCCTCTCCAGAACCCTCCCCCAATCAATTTAGTTTAAAGCCCTCTCTACAGCCCAGATTATTCGATTCGCCAGGACACTGATCCCAGCACAGTTCAAGGTAAGCCCGTCCCACTGGAGCAGCTCCCTTCTACCCCAGTACTGGTGCCAGTGCCCCAGGAACTGAAACCCATTCCTCCCACACCAAACTTAGCCATGCATTTAACTCCTTGACTTTATTTGCAAGTTTGCCTGTGGCTCAAGTAGCATTCCTGAGATTATTACCTTGGAGGTTCTGCCTTTTAATTTAGCTCCTAACTGTTCAAATTCTTTCAGCAGAACCTCCTTTCTAGTCCTATCAATGTCATTGGTACTGATATGGATGATGACAACTGGATCCCTCCCTTCCTACTCCAAGTTCCTCTCCAGCCCTGAGGTACCAGGCAGGCATCATAGCCTTCAGGACTCACGCTCACGGCTGCAGAGAACAGTATCTATCCCCCTAATTATACTCTCCCCTACCATTACTATGTTCCTATATCCTCCTCCCACTTGAATGGCTCCCTGTACCGGTGTGCCTTGGTCAGTTTACTCATCCCCCCTGCAGTCCCCACCCTTATCCACACAGCTTGCAAGGACCTTGCAACTGTTGGACAGTTGCAGGGGCCGAGGCTCCTCGAATGCTACCTCCACTTCACCTCCTGTCCCTGATCACAGACCAAATTTGAATGACCTAATCTGGAGGGTGGCACAATATCTGCAGCTTGGGCTCCAGTTCAACTCGGATCCAAAATTCCTCCAGCTACAAAGACTTACTACAGACGTGTTCGCTCTGGATCACCTTGGTGTCCAGCAGTTTCTGCATGCTGCAGCAACACATCACCCATCCTGCCATTGCATTTGAATTTAATTACTCTACTATCCCTGCTCTTTACACTTTATTGTAATTTTTTAAATACACACCAGTATCAATCCTATATTTAACAAGTTATTTTTAAAAGGAGAAAAGTCTAGAGATCTAAACACAAACTGAGGACCTTACTTTACTTTAAAGCCTAGAAATACTCACCAATCAGCTGCTATCCCTGCACTCGCGTCTCTCTCCGCGCTCTTTAATGGTCTGAATTGTGAAGAATCTTAACAGCTTTTGGCGGAAGACCTGTCCTTACTATCCAGGGGAGGCTGCAAGATTGGCCACTTTTGGTACCCTGAACTAAAAGTTGAGCTGCCAATTTAACCATCTTGGATAAGGGACATATGAATGTGTTTTTGTGAATTCACCATGTGGAAGTTGCTGGCTAGGTCAGCGTTTATTGCCCATACCTAATTGCCCCTCCAGGTGGTGGTTGTGGTGAGCTGCGTTCTTGAACCTCTGCAGTCCCTGTGGTGTAGGTACACCCACAGTGCTGTTAGGAAGGGAATTCCCGGATTTTGAGCCAGTGACAGTGAAGGAACGGCGATGTATTTCCAAGTCAGGATGGTGAGTGTCTTGGAGGGGAACTTCCAAGTGGTGGTGTTCCCATCTATCTGCTGCCTTTGTCCTTCTAGATGGTAGTGGTCATGGGTTTGGAAGGTGCTGTTTAAGTAAGGAGTGTATGCTGGAAAGTTTTTTAAACAACCTCAACCACTGCCCGAGACTATAAAGGTATAATCTGTCTTTTACACACTTTGCAGTATGGGGTTTACTGGTGAAACAAACCATCCTTAATGATGGAAAGGGGGCATCAATATAGAGTTAAAAGAACAGAAGACTTAGGGAACATCTTTAATACAAGTATAATGAAAGTGTAGAACAGTGGCTTGGCAGGGTTTTTCTTAAAAAAAAAGGTAATCCTGTATCCAAAGCTGGCAGAGCCAAGTTTCCTAGTTTCGGGCAATATTCTGTAAACTCCCCAAAGATCTGGGGAACACAGTTTTAGAAATATTATTACTTTCAGGGAACGGTCACACAAACTGACTTAACTCAAGTACTAATGGCCAACCAACCAATTAAAACCCCCAATCCTTTCCATGCTCCTACATAAATTTGCTTATCAGGTACAGAATGGCACCTATTTGTTAAATAAAGGTATCCTCCACATAGTGAATAGGTTGGTACATTTAAGTAAAATCCAAATTACAAGCAGGTCTATGATTCTTTGAACGCCCATGACTTCCCTTTCTGAAATCTTATTAAAATTACTAAAACTTCAGTGATAGCGCAATTATCCTTGAATAACTATTTATTTGCAATACTTATTTCTCTCAATGAAAAATAAACTCAATTTATTGCATTCACAAGATTGGTCCCGAACACTGTCAATGGAATCAGATCTTCAAACAGGTGGATATTCACCTTGTATTCAATACATCACACCACAATACCGTTTCTCAAATAATGCAAACACTAAACACTTAAAACGGTTTCTTCAATTAAAAGTATGGTTGACCATATTTGTGGCACTTGACTTATTCCCTATAAACAAAGAACAGGAATCAGTAATGAGACCCCTGTTACTATCAAACCATTAAAAACATTTATATTGCACCTCATCACATCTCTGAAATGTCACAAAGCACTTCACATGGTGAATCATTCTGATGTGCATTCAAGGAAACACTGCATCCAGTTTGTACATAGTAAGATCCCATAAACAGCAATAAGATGATTAACAAGCTGATCTGTTTGAAGATCCAGCACCTGATAGCCTGAAGTGGGATCGATGTGTCTGATTGAGGATAGAATATTAACTAAACTATGCTAACATATTATGGTTCAAAATGATGCTTTAAAAAAATGTAATGAATAAAATAAACTGTTACTTGATTCTATCTATCCATTTAGGCCCTATGAGCTACAGCGTATGATGCATGTTCTAACATTACAAACTGCTTCCTTTTTTTTTTACAAAGCAGAGTGACCTTTTCATTCCATATAGTGTGCTCTTACTTTTCTCCAATCAGTAGAGACACAGTGAATCTGAGAAAGCGGCAACTTGGCCAATCGTATCAGCACCGGCCAAAAAATGAGTTGCCCATCCTAATCCCACTTTCCATCATTTGGTCTGTAGCCCTGCAGGTTACAGCACTTGAGGTGCATATCCAGACACCTTTTAAATGAGTTGAGAGTTTCTACCTCTACTACCTTTTCAGGCAGTGAGTTCCAGACCCCCACAGCCCTCTGGGTGAAAAATACTTTTCCTCATCTCCCCTCCAATCTTTTTACCAACCACTTTAAACCTATGCACCCTAGTCACTGATCTCTCTGCTAAAGTAAATAAGCCCTTCCCACCCTATCCAGACCCCTCACAATTTTGTACATCTCACTCAAATCTCCCCTCAACCTCCTTTGTTCCAAGGAGAACTCTAGCCTATCTAATCTTTTCTCATAGCTGCAATTTTTCAGTCCTGTAACATCCTGGTAAATCTCCTCTGTACCCTCTCTGGTGCGATTACATCCTTTCTGTAATGAGGCAACCAGAACTGCACACAGTACTCAAGTGGTGGCCTAACTAATGTTTTATATAGTTCCAGCATAACCTCCCTGCTTTTATATTCAATGCCTCAGCTAATAGAGGAAACTATTCCATATGCCTTCATAACCACCTTACCAACCTGTCCTGCTGCTACCTTGGGATCTGTGGACATTTACTCCAAGGTCTCTCATTTCCTCTATACCTCTCTGTATCCTCCCATTTAGTGTGTTTTTCTTCACCTTGTTTGCCCTCCCCAAATGCATCAACTCACACTTCTCTGGGTTGAATTCCATTTACCACTTTCCTGCCCCCGCTGACCAGTCCATTGATATCTTCAAGATACCTTCTTAAATTACAGAATTCAAAGTTTCTGGGCCAGGAACAACTAAAGACTACTTCATCTTGAAGAATTTTGGTTTCTATCAAAGTTCACTAAAGTTCCTTTAAATTAAGACCAAAACGTGCACAGTATGACATGACATAAGCTTCCGTGTAAGCTAGCCATGGACAAGAGATGGAAGTGTTCATTTGAAGAACATTAGAATTGAGATCCCAATAATGGACCAAATTTTCAGTTTCATGAAAGAAAGTTAACCCAGATGCTGCCACCTTCATCAGGTTTAAAAAAAGCTGCTGCAGATAGCAGAAAGGAGCTAACAAATATCTTATACACAAGTAAAGATCATCCAACTCCCAACTAGCAACTTACAACACAAATTGGTGTGTGTAAACGAACACCGAATAGCAATCTGAGCTAAATAAAGTTATACCTGTGGAATACTAAACCCTTGGGAAGGGTAAAATATGACTGAAATTCTAAGAACATCTGCACTGGTATCAAGAGCAGTCACTTAGTTGGGATTAACTTTCATATACTTTCTCACCAATTTTTTTTTCCGGAAGTGCAGGGAAAAGAGAAAATAGTGCTGATGCCAGGAACACTGTGAATGTAATAAATTTATTGGAAATACGGTCTTGGATGTAAATCTGTAGCAGTACAATATTTTATCATTTTAATTAGTTGAGTTTTTATAAACAATGTGCATAATACAAACAGGATTCATATTCAAGTACAGATATCAAACGCACCATTTCCCATTCAATATTCTCCAAGAAAGAACTTGCATTTATATACTCCTTTCTAGACCTCAGGATATCCTAAACCACCTTTCAGCCAATGAAGTACTTTTGAAGTGTAGTCACTGTTTCAGGTGCCAAATTAAATGCATAATTTTTTTTCAGCATTTCTTGGTAAATTAATTATATACTTATCAAGGTGGAATTATATTAAAGAGGTTGCAGTAGCCCATTAGCTCCAGAACAAGTAGACTGAAGGTCCACTCCAAGGTCAGGGTTAAGATTTCAGTCAGACATTTGTAATCTATTGCCAGTATGCATCAGTTTTGCACATTCATGGCCACATTTAGCTTAGGAATCCCTTGGTGGGAGAGGGAGAAAACCTCAACAGTGAACATCAGGCTCATACTGCTAACTCTGTTTACCAACAGCCGGCCATGTAAAATTATACGCTGGAGAAATCCAAGCAAGATCTGGTCCACTGCAGCCTTTCAGCTGGGGGGACAGTTTCATGATGGGGACTGGAAAGATGCTTTTTTTTTAAATCACAGGGAAGAGAGACTGCAATTCTTTCAAAATATAACTTTTAAAATTTACCTTAAAGTAGTAATAGATGCAAGGAAGCTGCAATCAAAACAAAATGGCAAGTATGTATGACTTGATGCTCTTTGCATTAATCAGTATAATGCTGAAGAATGATTTCTTCACAAGATGAAGTTAAATCATTTTGTGACAGTTTAAAAGTACCACACACCATATACCTCCACCAAACAACATTCTTTATTACTTTTGCCAGCTAAGTGTAAAACAGTTAAGAATCTACATTGCTAAAAATAAGTCTGATACTTTATAAGGGTGAGTGTGTACTGTTATATATGAAAGGAGCTTCAATCTTCTCCATTTTGTGATTTATAGCGTCCAAAGCAATTTCCCCAAAGCATTTATGAAAATTAAATCATAAACCTACCGAACACAGCATTGATCATGTTGGTGGGGGAGGTGCAGCTGGGGTGGAAGGAGAAATAATGAGCAAAAAAACTAAGGGGGAAGTAAAAGCGAGAGAATAATGGGGAAGTTACTTGACCTTAGGAAGGGTAGATGTTCGATAAACATCTCTGCAAGCAACGCTGAATTTGGATTGCCAAGGAAGATCAGAACAAAAGGAAGGCACAAGCAAAAGCTAGGAAGAGAAGCGAGATCAGTTAAAAAAAAACACTTATTTGGTCATGGTGTGTCACTTTCAAATACATTTTTGAGGGTTTATTCAGCATTTTATTCATACAAATGGCAAAACCTGCATGATAAAGTTACACAAAAATATCCATGACCTTTTATTTCCAAGTAACAAAACAGGAAGGAAAAAAAGTACTTTAAAGTGTATGCATGGAAACACCTAACCCTTTAGTTTACCATGAATCTGTCAATGCTTTCATGTAGTCTTCCAGATTATGTATGTTGCAAAATGTTTACATTAAAATGGTTGATGACTACTACTGAATTTCAATCACAGTAAACAGAATTACAGGCATCCGAGAAGCACTTTGCTAAACTAGCATACACCTATAAGAGAAAGCTAACAAAAGATCGGGTGGTGTCATCTTCCTCACACAAGTCCCATGTAGTATATCCAATCTTATTCTTTTGGGCTGCTTCTGGAGTCCATAATTTCTCCCAGCCTTGGTTTTCTTACTGGATGGCCATCTTCAAGGGCAAGTCAGCCAGTGAAGTCGTTATCCAACTGGAATCACGTGAATCAATAGATTTCTTTCTTTAGGGCCCCAGTTTTCTAAATTACCTTTCAGCAGGGTTTAGTACTTTGTGACTTGAATGTTCACAGGGCAGATGGAATTTAGGTTTTCAAAATCACTCTGTACTCAGTAGGATAGCAATCGTTTCTGCACCTACACCCTCGATACTTCTGCAGTTCTTGTATGACAGAAAGACAATCGTGTAATTCAGACTGGGCTCTATGGCCCTTGACCTTGGGGTGCAGACCATAAGCATATCCCTGAGTGCAGCCTTCTGACTAACCACTCCGAATGCACGGGGATTCCTAGATTACCTCAGATTAAGCCCCAGAATGCATCAACACCTGCCATGGTGTGGCTATAGATGCCTGTGGCCGAGTTGATTCTGGTGGATGCCTGACCTCATTGAACCAGAGAGATCCACTGTATTCCAGTTCATACCCACGCCGTCCAACCTTCATACAGTTGTGCCAAGTTATCTAGATTAGTAGCTTCTTTAATCACGTAATCAACCTAGAAAATACAAGCAGTGGAGAAAGTTTATTTTTATTAATATGTTGACTTAATTGAAATATGGGTTAAAGCCCAACAATTGTAGATGAGACAAAATTGAAATCAAAACGTTCCAGGACAAATTCAAATTGACTCCTAATGAGTTAGCAGCTATATTTCTTTTCAGAGTACTTAAAAAGGTGTATTTAATTTTCGAGTCTTGTAATTTGAAACATGGTATCTCAATTTTCAGCGATATATATGAGAACATAAATAGGTGTGCACCATTCAATGAGATTATGGCTGCTCATCCACCTCAACTCCACTCTCCTGCATTTTATCCATTTCCCTCAACTCTGCCATCTCATGTGGTCTTGCTAGTCCCATCACATCGATTACAGGCAAGGCTACCTCATATCACTTTCTTAGATTAGTCACCACCCATATCCTTCTTCCATGTCCCATCCCTGTCCCCATGTGTTTCCGTCCTTGGAGAAAAACACTCCCAAATCACTTACAACTGCACTTTTAAAATCCCAACTATCTTTGCCGCTGGACCTCTGCTTGGAACATTTCTCCAGTTATCAATCTGCTCAACCACACCCTCATCACCTCTGGTCCCAATAAAACCATTACTCTCTCTCATCCTGGCCATTTTCCTGTTACAACCCTTACTTTCTCTCCCCTAAGTCCAAGTGACACAGACTTGAGAGGATGTGGTGGACATCTGGCTTAGCCGTCCACTGCTGGATCTAGCTGAACTACAAACTAACAGTACTTGCTCTGGTCTTCTAAAACAGATTATTCCACAATCATGCTGGAATACAGAGATAACCCTCAGCTTCATATCCCCATTGCAGACCATCTTAAACTCTTCTCCCCTCCACTCTCACCTCCGGCAACAGGTGCAAGGAGCTCATGGATTTCTTTGTCATTAAAATCTAGGCTATCCAATCTGCTGTCTCGCTCTGTCCGTCCCCTTCACTAGCCCATCAGGCCAAACTTCCTTTAATGCTCTCCCCTGCCCTGGCTCTGAAGTCATTTCTTCCTCCAGTTTCTCTCCCATTTCACCTCGTGTCCTCTCTGATCTTGTCTGAGACTCACTTCTAGTTCCTCCGATCCTATTCCCACTGAACTGTCAACTATGTCCCCTGACCCTCATGTTAGCTGATATTATAAACAATTCCAAGTGTTGCCCCCCCTTCTTTAAATCTGTCATCACTTCAGTCCTCAAAGTACCAATCCTTGCCCCTACCGTTCTTGCAAACTCCGTACCGCCCTCAAGATCCCTTTCCTCACTAAGTCCCTAAATGTGCTGTCGCCTCTTAAATCTTCCCCGGAACTCCATGGTTGAATCCCTCCAATTGGGTTTCTGTCCCTACCACATTACCAAAACCACTCTTTTCAAAATCAAAAATGACATCATACATGACTGTGACAAAGATAAACTTTCCCCCCACGTCCTCCTCTACCTATCTGTCTTTTACACAGTTGAGCAAACCATCCTCCAACTCCTCTCCAGTTGGGTGGGATTGCTCTCTCCTGGTTCTATTCTTATCTAAACATAGCCAGAGAATCACTTGCAATGGCTTCTCTTTCTGCACCCACTCCACTACTTCTGGTGTACCCCAGGGATCTATCCTTTCCACTTCCATTTCTTATCTATTTGGCAACATCATCCAAAAGCATTGCATTAGTTTTCACACGTACATTGATGACACCCAGCTCTACCTCATCACCATCTCTCTCAACTCCTCCATTGTTAAATTATCAGACTGCTTAACCAACATCCAGTACTGGATAAACAGAAATTTCCTTCAATTAAATATTGGGGAGAATAAAGCCATTGTTTTTGGTACCCACTCTAAACTCCATTCCCTAGCTACCGAATCCATCCCTCTTCCTGGCAAGTCTGAGATCAAGTGTCACATTTGGCTCTGAGATGAGCTTCCAACCTCATACTTGCAATCTCTAAGACCGTCTATGTCCACCACCATGTCACCACCAGGCTTCACCTCTGTCGCAGCTCATCTGCTGCTGAAACCCTCATCCATGCCTTTATCATCTCTAGACCGGTTTATTCAAAGTAACCTCCTGGCTGGTCTCCCACATTCTACCTTCGGTAAAATTGGGCAGCAGAGTTTCGGTTGACCTCATGTTTGAACTTGCAGTAAATTGCACTCCCTTATCACCTTGTGCTCAAATTCAAGCAATGGCTTTATTTTAAAATTTGCCTCCTCTTATACAAATCCTTCCATGGCCTCACCATTCCCTACCTCTAATCTCCTCCAGCCCAACAACTATCTGAGATATGACAGGGGGAGGCGGCGGCGGCATAGTGGGTATAATATTCCAGAGACCCAAGTTCGAATCCCACCATTGCCGATGTTCAAATTTGAATTCAATAAAAATCTGGAATTAAAAGTCAGGAATGATAACCATGAAGCTGTTGCCAATTGTTGTAAAAACTCATGTGGTTCACTAGTGTCCTTTAGGGAAGGAAATCTGCCGACCTTACCTGGTCTGGTCTATACGTGATTGCAGATCCACAGGAATGCGTTTGACTCTTCAATGCCTTCTGAGCAAGGTCAATTAGGGATGGGCAATAAATGCTGGCCTAGCCAGTGGCCCCACATCCCATGAACAAATTAAAAAAAAAATCTGCACCCCACCAATTCTAGCCTCTTGCGCCCCCTCGATTTTAATCACTCCACCATTGGTGGCTGGGCCTCATTCACCTAGACCCCAAGCTCTGGAAAACCTTCCCTCCAACTCTACACTTCTCTACCTCACTTTCATCCTTTAGACCAAGCTTTTGGTCATCTGACCTAATATCTCATGTGGGTGTTAGACTTTGTTTTGTAATGTTCCTGTGAAGCACCTTGGGAAATTTCATTACGTTAAGATAAGTTGCTGCTGCATTCAAAAATCAATCAATTTGTCTTGAATATACTTAAGATTTGAGCATCCACAGCTCTCTGGGGTAGAGAATTCCAATGATTCACAATCTTGCGAAGAAACTTTTCCTCTTCTCAGTCCTAAATGGGCAATCACCTATTTTAAATCTGGGACCTCTAGTTCTAGATTCCCTAGATGGAGGGAGCATCCTTTTCCCCCTTTATTCGTTCTTGGATGTGGGTGCCACTGGCAAGGCCAGCATTTGTTGCCCTTGAACTGAGTGGTCTGCTAGCCTGCTTCATGGGCAGTTAAGAGTTAACCACATTGCTGTGGGTCTGGAGTCACATGTAGGTCAGACAAGGATGGCAGATTTCTTTCTCTAAAGGGCATTAGTGAACCAGATGAGTTTTTACAACAACTGATGATAGTTGTCATGGTGACCATTACTGAGACTAGCTTTATATTCCAGATTTACTAACTGAATTCAAATTCCATCAGCTGCCATGGGTCTCGGGATTACTAGTCCAGTGACATTACCACTAACCACCATCTGCCCTTCTAGCATCTATGTAACATTCATAGAAATGTGTGGCCTTAGTACAGCAAATATGCTAAGGTAGAATATGCAATTTTAATTACTACAAAGATTAATTTTGCAGGTTATCTTCAAAATTGTTTTACGTCCTCATTCTCTTGCCCCTAATTTCTCTTCTCCTGAAGGTAGCAAAGTATGGTGGGATCTGCTTTCTCATATCCAAAGTGTTCTGGCACCCAGACAATCTTCACAGGAGCTGACACAAGCAGCACAGGACAGCATTGGAACAATTCAATCCAGTCCTTACTTGACACCCCTATATAGTGGGTTGCCATCAAGGACCACCGGACAATAATCAGGAGTGGCTGAGTATAGTCCTCTTACAGAAGCTCACCAAAGCACCCTTCCTGCCACTTCATGAAATGATCCTGCAATCTTCCTGGAGCGCACTGCTCAGTACCACACCAAACATTTGTCAAATGAATTACTGCCAGCCATCATTGACTATAATGACAACCAAAATCATGGATGTTTTTCTGTTGTTCTGAGGGGGAGCAGTTTAATGTTGCAATTAGATCAAGTGTTTGACTATTATAATGTAAATCGCTGGTTTTTAAAAAAGAAAAACACATACAAGTAAACCAATTAATATGATGTTACAATTGGGTACTTAGAACTGTTGAAGGTACTTCAATGTAAATTGACTGAATCAGAAAATGAACAGGAAATGAATGAACATTTATAGTGGGATGAATAAGATTGACTGAATCAATCAGCTTAGACACATCCATCAAATTGTCATCTGAACCTGTTAGGGGGAAATTAAAAATGTTAAAGAGAATACAGTAAGAACTTACTGAAAAACTCTTAAAATCTCCAGGCAGACATGGCTGCTAAACATATTAAAAGCTGAAGATTACCACTTGAACATTGCACAGCCTTGAGAGTCAGACTGGAGACACAAGCAAGACATAAATTAGATTAAGTGCACTCCCCTTTCATATAGGAAAGGGGCAGATGGTTTTAGCTTAGATATGGGAAGATGAATAGACAAAGAGGGGGCTTCGATGAAACACAAACAGTCTTGAGTTGTGAGAACCAAGGTCTTTGCGTATGTGTTTTAATTTTGATTGGATATATTCAAATGTATTAGAAGAAAAAGTACAAAAGTAATGAAATGTAATCTGGGAGCTGGGTCTTCATTCTATGGAATGATTGTGGCTCCCTTGTATATGCTTGAATAAAGCCGGTTAAAGGAAGCCTGAGTCTCTGTGGTCGCTGTGTGATCAGAGAGTGTAACTTCTCCTCTTCAACTGGCCTATGTGGTCATTGCAGGATTGGAGGGGGGACCTTCTTCAGGCCATAAAAAAAGAGAAATTACTTAGTTTTGCAATCCTCAAGCATGGCGAATTGTCTGAGTCAAGACAAATCTGCTGAGTCACTGTATTATGCTTAGGCAACATGCATTCCGCGTAATATTCAGCATTAGGCTTCCTAAATAAGTACTGTATTTTGCACAGCATTTCAAACTTGAAGATATGCTGATCCAGTCATGAAGGCACTTTGTTTTGCTATGGTAATACTGAAAGGAGCTCTGTTTGACTATAGGAGCTGATGTATCACATTCCAATTGTGCATTAATGATAAGTATGTCAATTTTAGTTTGGTTTTTCCACTTGATTTATCCTCCGTGTGGCTGCATAAGGACTGCTGCCTTTATCATTGTTACCATCAGCTACACAGTACAGAATTATTTTTTCATCTTTCTTAAAAAAAAAAAAGCCTGGTATGGTATTTTCTGGATGTTCATCATGCAAAGCTAACTTCAGCTCTTGGCAACGCTGAAAAAGTTGTCAAAAACACAGAAGCTGATTAAGAAGAATAATTTTGAGCATCCTGCGATAGTGGCATTTTCATTTGGAGCCTTAAACTCTAGGGAAACCATGCCCCATCAAACTAAGCTCGAGTGTGGAGAATGAGGATGAGGATCGAAGAGGAATTTAGTACAGTTCGTGTCTCAAATTCAACTACCTGAAAACCGGTAGGATCCGAACTCCAGCACGGGTTTGGTCCCGAGGCTGCTGGCTTTGAGGCACAGTACCTGTAGAAGCGATACAGAGAGCAGCAAAAGATCCAAAAGAATGTCACAGCACAAGGAAATTTAAAATCTGCTTGCTACTGATAGTGTTGCCAAACTTAATGTGATTTCATATTGAATTGATTTAAGCCATACTCTGAAGGTCCATGCAGAAGACGGGCTGCTTTATTGATTTTTTAAAAATTTGTTCATGGGATGTGAACATCGTTGGCTAGGCCAGCATTTATTGCCCCTTTATTACCCCCAGTGCTGTGAGGGAGAGTGTTCCAAGATTTTGACCCAGCGACAGTGAAGGAACGGCGATATATTTCCAAATCAGCATGGCGAATGCCTTGGAGGGGAACTTCCAGATGGGGGTGTTTCCAAGTGTCTACTGCCCTTGCCCTACTAGATGGTAGTGGTTATGCATTTGGAAAGTGCTGTTGAAGGAGGCTTGGTGAGTTTCTGCAGTGCATCTTGTAGCTGATACACGCTGCTGCCACTGTGTCGGTGACTGAGGGAGTGAATGTTTGTCGATGGGGTGCCAACCAAGCAGCTGCTTTGCCCAGGATGATATCAAGCTTGAGCGTTGCGTGAGCTGCACTCATCAAGGTAACTGGAGTATTCCATCACACTCCTGACTTGTAGATGGTGGAGGGGCTTTTGGGAGTCAGGTGGTGAGTTACTGGCCACAGGATTCCTAGCCTCTGACCTGCTCTTGTAGCCACAGTATTCATATGGCTAGTCCAGTTCAGTTTCTGGTCAATGGTCACCCCCCCAAGAGTGTTGATAATGGGGGATTCAGCGATGGGGATGCCACTGAATGTTAAGGGGTGATGGTTAAATTTTCTCTTGTTGGAAATGGTCATTGCGTGGCACTTGTGTGGTGTGAATGTTACTTGCCACTTATCAGTTCAGGAATGGATATTGTCCAGGTCTTCTTGCATTTAGATATGGACTGCTTCAGAATCTGAGTCGTCATGATTGGTGAACATCAGCGAACATCCCCACTCCTGATCTTACGATGGAAGGAAGGTCACTGACGCAGCAATTGTAAGATGGTTGGGCCGAGGTCACTACCCTGAAGAATTCCTGCAGTGATGTCCTGGAACTGACATGACTGACCTCCAACAACCACAATAATCATCCTTTGTGCTAGGTATGACTCCAACTAGCAAAGAGTTCCCCCTCTGATTCCCATTGATTCCAGTTTTGCTCGGGCTCCTTGATGCCACACTCGGTCAAATGCTGCCTCAATGTCAAGGACAGCCTCACTCACCTCCGGAGTTCAGTTCCTTTGTCCATGTTTAAAGCAAGGCTGTAATGAAGTCAGGAGCTGAGTGGCCCTGGCAGAACTCAAACTGAAGGTCAGTGAGGTTATTGCTCTGCAAGAGCTGCTTGATAGTACTGTTGATGGCCCCTTCCAGCACTTTACTGAGGATCGAAAATAGACTGATGGGCTGGTAATTGGCCGGGTTGGATTTGTCCTACTTTGCATGTATAGGGCATACTTGGGCAATTTTCCACATAGCTGGGTAGATGCCAGTGTTGTAACTGTACTGGAGCAGCTTGGCTAGGGGTGTGGCAAATTCTGGAGTATAGGTCTTCAGAAATACTGCTGGAATATTGTCAGGGCCTATAGACCTTGCAGTATCCAATGCCTTCAGCCGTCTCTTGATATCATGTGGAGTGAATCCAATTGGCTGAAGACTGGCACCTGTGATTCTGGGGACCTCAGAAGGAGGCCGAGATGAATCATCCTTTAGGCACTTCTGACTGAAGACCGCTGCAAATGCTTCAGCCTTATCTTTTGCACGGATGTGCTGGATTCCATCATTGGAGGAGGCTGCTCCACAAATATCATCCTCAGTGAGTTATTTAATTGTCCACCACCATTCATGTGCTTGGATCTGATCTGTTGGTTGTGGAATTGCTTAGCTCTTATCACTTGCTGCATATGCTGTTTGGCACGTAAGTAGTCCTGTGCTGTAGCTTTATTAGGTTGACACCTCATTTTTAAGTGCTGTTCGTGGCATGACCTCCTGCACTCTTCATTGAGCCAGGGTTGGTAGTAGAGTGGGGGATTATGCCAGGCCATGAGGTTACAGATTGTGTTTGAGTATATTTCTGCTGTTGATGATGGCCCACACAGTTGCCCAGTCTGGAGTTGCTAGATCTGTTTGAAATCTATCCTATTTAGTACGGTGGTAATGCCACACAACAGGATAGAGGGTCTTCTCAATGTGCAGATGGGACTTGGTCATCACAAGGGCTGTGTGGTGGTCACTCCTACATGTATCCGGCTGCATCTGTAGCAGGAAGATTGGCGAGGATGAGGTCAAGCATGTTTTTCCTCATTGGTTCCCTCAGCAGCTTCTGCAGACCCAATCTAGCAGCTATGATTTGTTTTCATTGGGATGTGGGCGTCGCTAGCTAGGCCAGCATCCCTAATCACCCTTTTTTTTTATAAAAAGAGTCAACCACATTGTTGTGGGTCTGGAGTCACATGTAAGCCAATGAGGACAGCAGATTTCTTTCCCAAAAGGATCAGTGAACCAGATGGGCTTTTACGACGATCGTTTCATGGTCATCCAGAACAGATATTTATTGAATTAAAAGTCCACCATCTGCCATGGTGGGGTTCAAATCCGGGTCCCCAGAATCCCCTGGAACTCTGCATTACCAGTCCAGTGACAATACTACTATACCACTGTCTCCCCTTTAGGGCTTGGCCAGCTTAGTCTGTAATGGTACTACCGAGCCACTCTTGGTGATGGACATTGAAGTCCCTGACCCAGAGTACATTTTGCATCCTTGCCACCCTTAGTTCCAAGCTTCCTCCAAGTGGTGTTCAACATGATGGAGTGCTGATACATCAGCTGAGGGTGGGTGGGTGCGGTATGTGGTATTCAGCAGGAGGATTCCTTGCCTATGTTTGACCTGATGCCATGAGACTTCATGTGGTCGGAGTCGATGTCGAGGGCTCCCAGGGCAAATCCTTCCTGAGTGTGAACCACTGTACCACCACCTCTGCTGGGTTGGTCCTACCCAGGGATGGTGATATCTGGGACATTGTCTGTAAGGTATGATGCTAATGTGTCAGGCTCTAGCTCTGTTAGCCAGAGACAGCTCTCCCAATTTTAGCACTGGCCCCCATATGTTAGTAAGGAGAGCTTTGCAGAATCGACAGAGCTGAGTTTGCCACTGTTATTTGTGGTGCCTAGGTCATTGCTGGTTCCATTCCTTTTAAACTTTTGGAGGTTTGATACAACTGAGTGGCTTGCTAGGCCATTTCAGAGGGCATTTAAGAGCCAATTACATTGTTGTGGATCTGTAGTCACATGTAGGCCAGACCAGTCAAGGATGTCAGATTTCCTTCCCTAAAGGATATTAGTGAACAATGTGGGTTTTTACAACAATCGATAACTGTTTTACAGTTGTCATTAGACTTTAATTCCAGATGCTTATTGAATTCAAACTTCACCAGGCCCCTGGGTCTTTGGATTATTAGTCTAGTGGAAATACCACTATGTCACCACCTCCCCATGACTGTTAAGCTATTGCTGTTTCAATAAACCAATTCACTCTTGCTCGATATGTTCTGTCCAAATCTGTAAACAAGAGTGTGTCCTGGTTATATACTTTATTCATTCTCGCAACATGAGCATGGCTGGCAAGGCCAGCATTTATTGTCCATCCCTCAATGCCCTTAAAGGTGGTCGTGAGACATCTTCTTGAGCTGCTGCAGCCCATTACTGTAGGTACACTCTTCTTTTGTAGCAGTTTGATGCAACTGAGTTGTTTGCTAGACCATTTCAGAAGACAGTTAAGAGTCAGTCACATTGTTGTGGATCTGGTGCCAGGCCAGGTAAGGTAAGGATGGCAGATTTTCTTCCCTGAACAACATGTGTGAACCAAATGAGTTTTTAACACCAATCCGGTAGTTTCATGATTATTGAGACTGATGGGATCCATACCCATGTCTCCGGAGCATTAACACAGGCCACAGTATTAACAGTCCAGTAACATTACCACTATACCATCATCCCCAGTAAGAGGGTTAAGGCTATGCCCATTATTCACCTTTCTATATTTTAAAGATCTATCCTCATGGAATACTTACCAGAGATACAGGATTCTTCCTTTGTATTAGCTAGCTTACTACTCTTCTTCCCTAAACCTCTCCACCTCTCTATCCTCTCTTCTTTTAAGACACTCCTTAAAGTTACCTCTTTGACCAAGCTTTTGGTCATCTGCCCTAATACTGCCTATGTGGTTGTGTCTAATTCTGCTTTATAACACTCCTGTGAAGCAGCTGGAAATGTTTTATGATAAAGGTGCTATATAAATACAAGTTCTTTTTGTTCAGCTTAGTGTTCAAAAAAAAAACTTACTCAGAGACAGAATTGCGAACAGCTTTCAGAGGACAGACTAGTTTATGTACAATTGGTGTTTCCCTGCCTCTATGTGAGATTTCTGGTCTAGTTCTTCAAGCTTTGAATTAATAACCATTTGAGAACAGGTGAAATCCAAAGTAGGGAGCATATCGAACAAGGTGAGTCATACTGCAGTATTGGTAAGTACTAATAAGTTCTATAGCACTGTAATAGGACACATCTTATTTGTTTCTGCAGCAATACTGACATGCAATATTAAACACTCTGGCTTTTCTGTGCTATAAAGATGATCTGAGAATTGTGCCATTTACTCTTTTAGATCCATTTTATGCATCTCCCATAGCTCTGACTTAATTCAGCTGCAGTTGAGCCAAATGTCAAGATGCTCACATGTATTAACTTTCCCTCTGCAGGGAAACACCTAGCTGGAAATTCAAATCCCCAAACCCCATCCCCACAAAGCTAAGTATAAAGAACATATCTTTCTATTTCTGTTGGACTGTTGTAAAGAACATATCTTTTTATTTTCTGTTGGACTGTTGTAAAGAACATATCTTTTTATTTTCTGTTGGACTGTGGTAAAATTACAATAGCTGCAGTTGAAAGACATGTCTACTGGGACAGGATGAAAGATATATACAATGTTGCAGTCCTGGAACAGAGTGTGCCATGAAAGACAGGATGGTGCTGGAAAGGAGTCTTGGGCCAAGGGAGCTGCCTAACAACACCATTTTAATTGGCTCCTGATCAGGTGACCAGAGTTTGTGTGAAGAGCAAGCAGCTGAATAGCTCCTAGCCTGAAAGGAACAAGACCAAAAAACCCTTTCTCCTGTGTGTAAGATTCTAGTAATCCTAGAAGAACAGCTAGCCGGGTTTTTCTCCTCATACCTCTACAACTTGCTCTCTCTGAAAACCCCTGTCTAGAGGCAAAAGGGGAAAATCACTGTCAGGGACATTGAAAGGCAAGTGCTCAACCAGGTGAACTAAATATTGAAAGTGCTGGAAGACCACCTCGTGCCATCACAAGAACTGAAAGGAATTTGGAAGATATCAAAATCAACCCATCGAATCCAGAACTGGTGCTATTGAACTGTTTTATCCCACCCTTAAAATCCATGATTTGTGTGTCTTGTGTATGTATAGGGGTTAAGGGGTGCAGTTTAATTATAGTGTTAGAAGTTAGCAGTTCATATTTCTCTCTTTGACCACTGGTTAATGACAGTTAAGTAAATAACTGTTTATTGAACTAAGTTTACAAGACTGGTGTTCATTCTGTTAACCTAAATTAAACAGTTAGGTAGAATTAGGGCAATCTGGTGGTTTGGCCAAACTTTTCACATTTGTTGCGGCTCGGGGAGCTGTGAAGCTTGATACTGCAGCGCCCTATCCCCAGTGAGCCGTGACAACAGCTAAAATTAAGAAAGCAACATATCGAAATATCAGTTTGAACTCAAATTATGCAAATTAGTAGATCCCAGGAAAGTACCGACTGCAAGTACGATGTGTTATCTTTTAACTGACCTCTCTACTTTATGTGACATTCATGCATGCATCCTTCCTGCTGCACCTTTCCTCGACAGTACTGGCCTCATTGGGGCACACCTACCTGTCCCAATGGAGCCAACAGGTCTCCAGCAATTGATTCTACCCCCCGACATGATCACCTCAAGGCTCCGCTCCTGTGCTCTCCTTTTTGCATTTATGCTCTGCTCCTCAGTGACATTATCCATTGATACAGAGTTAGTTTCATTCTATATGCTAATGACATCCAGCTCTACCTTGCCACCATCACCCAACAACCATTATGCCGTAGGTCGATTTAAACTTTCTCCAACTTGCACGTATTCTTCCTGCTGCACCTCTCTGACAGTACTGCCCTCATTGGGCACACCTACCCGTCCCAACAGTCAACTTAAACTTTCTCCAATTGAACAGCTGAAAGATGGAAGCCATATTTGTCTCCTATCAAAAACTGAATTCCTTGGTCATCAAGCTGTTTCTTAACCTGGTTGCTCACTGGGACTCAACCAGATATTGCTTAGAGTTTTGTTTAATCCAGAGCTGGACTTCAGATATCATTGTAAGATTATTAATTTCCACTTTCATTTTCATATCACCAGCCTCCATCCTTACATCATTTCTATCACAAACTCTTGGCCATGTCTCCGCTAGCTCTCGTACCCTCTTTGCAAGTCTCCAGTCACTTCAAAATCTCATTGTAAATGGCACTGCTACAATTAAAAACAGAAAGTGCTGGAAAAACTCAGCAGGTCTGGCAGCTCCTGTGGAGAGAGAAACAGAGTTAACGTTTCGAGTCCAATGTGGTTCTTCTTTGGAACTGAAGAGAGGCAGAAATGTGATGGGGTTTATGCTTTGAGAAAGGGAGAGGAGCAGTTGGAACAAAATAGAAGGTCAGGGACAGGTTAGAGGGCAGGAGAAATTAAGTGATATAGATGTCATGGAACACAAGACAAAGGGAGTGGGAGTGATAGCATTAAAGACAGAAGTTGAAAAGATTGAGTGGGGGGCATCAGGTGAAGCAAAAAGAGGTGGTCAGGGATAGCTTAGCGGATGGAGGAGGCTAAATTACACAGATGTAATAGAATAAAATTCAAAGAGGGTGGGAATGGTAGCAGCAAAGGAACAAAGCATTGGTTCAGAGGTGTTAATGGCAGAATAAAAGTCAGAACTGTCTGAAAACAAAACATGAGAAAAAGATACAGGTTGGCACTAGGGGGAAAAATACATAATAGAGGGCATAGTTCATGTCTAGAGTTGTTGAACTCAATGTTGAGTCCAGAAGGCTGAAAGTGCCTAATCGGAAGATGAGGAGCTGTTCCACAAGCTTGGGATGAGCTTCACTGGAACATTGCAGCAGGCTGAGAACAGAAAATGAGAGCAGGGTGGTGAATTTAAATGGTAGGTGACTGGAAAGTCAGGGTCATGCTTGTGGACTGAACCAGAGGTGTTCTGCTGGCATCCTGTCCTATTCCAGGTATTGCTTACTCAACATCCTACCTATGACAATCTCCACTGAATCTTTGTTCATGAATCCCTCCACAGCTTTAACCTATTGTGCCTCTGCAACCACAATACAAACCTGTTACATTCAATTCTCTGCCTTTGGCGTCCTATACAGCGCCTCTCGGTGGCGGGGCCATCTACTGAAACAAGCACCACTCTCTGGAACTCTCCCCCCACGAACACCAGTGCTCTCTTCCCACAATGATAAACCTCCTTTGAATCTATATCTTGAGCCAAGCTTTTGGTCACCACTCCTAATATTCCACTACTATTTGATGTCCATTTTTCTTGTAAAGTGTCTTAGGTAGGTTTCTATTTTAAAAGCGGTATACAAATGAAAACAGCAGTTGCCATACTTTGGATAGAATGGTTCCAGCACAAAAGGAGGCTATTTGGCCCGTCATGTCTGTACTGGCTCTTTGCAAGAGTAACTCATCTAGTCCTATTCCATCCCCTCTCCATGTGGCTTTGTAATTTTTTCCTCTTCAGCTAATTATTCAATTCTCTCTCGAAAGCCTTGATTTTACCTGCCTCCACCACACACTTGGACAGTGCATTCCAGATCCTAACCACTCGCTGCTTGAAAACGTTTTTTCTCAAGCTGCCGTTGCTTCTTTTGTCAATTACTTTAAATCAGTGTTTTCTGGTTCTCGATCCTTCAACAAATGGAAACAGTTTCTCTCTATCTGCTTGTCCAGACCTCTCATGATTTTGAATACCTCTATCAAATCACCTCTCAACCTTCTCTTCACCAAGGAGAACAATTCTAGCTTTTCTAATCTTTCACCCTAACTGAAGCCCCTCATCCCTGGAATAATTTTTTCTATAACACAGGGTATGAAAAAAAAAGCATGTCATGACAACATTGTACCTGTTCAGCAACAGTCATCCTCCTGTTGGGATCCACATCTCTACCTTCCAACTTGGCCTTCACTCTTTTCCACACACTAACAGCATAGGAATTCCGTTCCTGAACAGCTAAAAGCAAAAAAAGTAACAGTTGTGCCTTTCATTTTTCATAAAACAGACATAATTTTAGCAAGTACAACTAAGGTTAAAGGATGAAAAAGGAAAATGCTGAAAATATGCAGTCATGAGGAGCGAGTGCGAGAGAGCAAGCACGAGCAGCAATGTTAACATTTCAGATCGAGGCCTTTCATCAGGTCACTGGCCTGAAACATTAATACTGCTTCGCTCCCCACAGATGCTCCTGGACCTGCTGAGTGTTTCCAGCATTTTTTGTTTTTATTTCAATTTCTAACACCCGCAGCATTTTGCTCTGAGACGAAAGGCAATTCACAGAAAAGTACAAAAACATACATTCATTCCAAATATCTTTGAAGTAGAGCCAGTTATGTAGGCAAATAGCAACCAATGCGTAAATGACAAGGTCACACAAACAATGAGAAAACGACCAGTTAATCAGTTTAGATCAGCACAACTTCCCCTCTTTGAGCAGAGTCACTTGATTTAATGTCTTACCCAAAAGTTGGCACTTCTGACAATGCTGGAGTATTCAGTATTATACAAAAAATGTCAATCCAGATTATGTGTTCAAGTCCTGCAATGGGGCTTGAACTCATGACTTCCAAACACAAACAAGCAAAAATGCACAGAAAACCCTTTCAATTTACACACGATGAAGAAATACAGCAGAATTTTGATCTATTATGTAAATACAATCAATAAAGCTAGTCAAATATCAGTCTGTGCTAAATTAGGGCCTCTACAGTCAATTACCCAATTCATACCACATGATAATATGATTGAGAACCAGGCCGAATATACAAAATTCAGAGGGAAAGTGAAAAAACAAAAAAAGAGAACCAAAGAGAGTATAAGAGAAGAGACAGGCTGCTAACAGGGAATTCAAAAGTCCTCTATAAACATGTAAACATTAAAAGGAATGGGGCCAACTAGGGACCTAAAAGGGGATTTATGCCATGGAGCAGGGGGGCAAGACTGAGGTACTAAATGAGTATTTTGCATTTGTCCTAACCTAGGAAGGAGATGCTGCTGAGTCACAGTAAAAGAGGAGCTAGTTGAGATATTGGATAGACTAAAATTGATTAAAAAAAAAGGTGGTATTAGACAGGCTGACTATACATAAAGTTGATAAGGAAACTCAACCAAATGGGATGCATCCAAGGATACCGAGAAGGGTGGAAATTGTGGGGGCACTACCCATTATCTTCAATCCTCCTTAGACACGGGTGGAGCCAAAGGACTGGAGAATCACAAATGTTCTACCCTTGTGCCCTTCAAAAATGGGTTCAAGGATAAGCCCAGCAACTAGTGGCCAATCAGTGGTGGCAAAGCTTCGAGGGATGATAATTCAAGACAAAATTAACAGTCACTTGGACAAGTGTGGGTTAATTAAGGAAAGCCAGCATGGATTTATTAAGGTAAATCACTTTTAACTGAATTGCTTGAGCTTTCTGATGAGGTAACAGAGGGTTGATGAAGGGTAGTGAGGTCGATATGGTGTACACAGACTGCCAAAAGGCAATTGATAAAGTGCTGCACAACAGGCTTGCCAGCAAAGTCAGAGCTGACAGTAGCAGCATGAATACAAAATTGACAGCAAACAGTAGTGGTAAGCAGTTATTTTTCAGACTTCAAGAAGTTATAAAGCAGGGTCGCCCAGGGCACAATGTTAGGACCCCTGTTTTCCTAATGATGAGGAGTCTCAACAGAATAGACTGGAAGCAACTCTTCCTGTTGGTGGAAGGCTTAAGGATCAGTGGACACCAGTTTAAGGTAATTAGCAAAAGGCAATAGAAGCAGTGGCGACATGAGGAAAAACTTTTTTTTTAAAATTACATAGCGAGTGGTTAGGATCTGAAATGCTCTACCTGACAGTGTGTAGGAGGCTGATTCAGTCGTGGATTTTAAAAGGGATTACATTAATTGGCTGAGGAAAAAAATACGAGTTACAGGGTAAAGGCAGGAGCGTGGGAAAAGAGGAGCTGCACTTGCAGCAAGCTGGCACAGACACAACGGGCTCCTGTGTTGTCATGATTCTAAGCATAAGCATTTTACTTACCTTTCCCAGTCTTGGGGTCTCTTGCTGCCTTCTTAGGACTTGGAGCAACATTCTTTCCCAGTCCTATAGCAGTGCCTGGTGGAGTGTTTGCCGAAGCAGCAAGATTTCTCTGAGCCATCTTTCGTGCATTCTGTGACATAACTTCTGGTTGTGTCTTTTGAGTTGTACTGCTGCGAACAGCTAAAGGGAGAACAAGTATAAGGGTACATAAAGCAATCCCACACTACTGGACTTCTGTAGCAAGAGGGTGGATCAAAGGCAAAATTTAGAAAGGTTTTTATTTTACAAACATACAAATGAGTCGCCGTCGGCCATTTGGCCCTTTGAGCCCACTTTGTCATTCAATAAGATCATGGCTGATCTGATTTCAACCTCAACTCCACATTCTCGCCTGCCCCTGATAACATCTCACTCACTTATCAAGAATCTGCCTCTGCCTTAAAAACATTCAAAGACTCTGCTTCCACCGTCTTTTGAGGAATAGAGTTCCAAAGACTCACAATCCACAAAAAAAATTTATCAGCTCTATCTTAAATGGTCAACCCCTTATTTTTAAACAGTGGCCCCCAGTACTAGATTCTTCCACAAGAGGTAATATCCTCTCCACATCCACCTTGTCTAGACTCAGGATCTCATCTCCTTCGATCAAGTCAGCTCTTACTCTTCTAAACTCCAGTGGATACAAGCCTAACCTGTCCAGCCTTTCCTCATAAACCCATTTTAGGTTTTAGTTTCATAAACCTTCTCTGAACTGCTTCCAAGGAATTTACATCCATCCTTAAATAAGGAGACCAATACTGTACACAGTACTCCAAATATGGTCTCACCAATGCTCTGTATAACTGAAGGAAAATCTCCCTACTTTTGTATTCAATTCCCCTCACAATAAATGATAACATTCTATTAGCTTTCCTAATTACTTGCCATATCTACCTACCAGCTTGTTGCTATTCATGCACTAGAACACCTAGATCCTTTTGCATCTCACAGCTTTGCAATCACTCAGCAGTTAGATAATATGGCTTCTTATTTTTCCTGACAAAATAGACAATTTCACACTTTCCCACATTATACATTTGCCAGGTCTTTGCCGACTCACTTAATCTATCTGTAGCCTCCTTGTGTCTTCACATCTTACTATCCCATCTATCTTTGTGGCATCAGCAAATTTCACAACTATGCCTTTTGTCCCTTCATCCAAATCATATCTATAAATTGGAAAAAGTTGAGGCCTCAGCACTGATCCCTGTGGCACACCACTTGTTACATTTTGCCAACCGGAAAGACACATTTATGCCTACTTCCTGGCTAGCTAACAGGAAACAATCTTTTCTATCCATGCCAACATGTCACCCCCTACACCATGAGCTTTTATTTTTCACACTAACTTTTGATGTGGCACCTTATCAAATGCCTTCTGGAAATTTTGAGGAACAGGATGCTATATTGGGTTAAGTACATTGTTCTTTCACTACTGAGACCTGGGTTCTAATGCAGGCCAGACAGATGAAATAAAAGCTTCCTCTTTCTGCAGGTTTTGAGGATAAAGAGTGAGCTTGTGCAGTCACAACTCTGGTCCAAGAAGGCACCTACTCAACAATAAGGGGGAGACAGTAGCATAGCAGTAATGTCACTGAGTAATCCAGAAGGCCAGGCTAAATGGTCTGGGGATGTGGGGTCAAATCCCACCACGGCATATGGTGGAATTTAAATCCAATTAATAAACCTGGAATCGAAAGCTAGTCTCAGTGATGGTGACCATGAAACTATCATTGATTGTTGTAAAAATCCATCTGGTTCATTAATGCCCTTTAGGGAATGAAATTTGTCATCCTGACCCAGCCTGGCCTACATGTGACTCCAGGTCCACAGCAATGTGGCTCTTCACTGTCATCTGAAATGGACTAGCAAGTCACTTAATTCCAGGGCAATTAGGGATGAGCAACAAATGCTGGCCTTACAGGTGATACCCATGAAAGAATAATGGAAAAATAAAACTACCTAAAATTCAAAACAAATTGATAACTTCACTGAGGCAATTCAAGTGGCTGTAATAAGAAATGAAAAAAACATTATTCTATCTCATTAGTCTGACTCTTTTTCTGTGTGAAAAACACAATTTTATTCATCTATAAAGAGAGGCTCTATTCATTTAATAGTTTACTGTTTGTGACGCTATTTCTCAGAAAAAATAACCACTCAATGGCTTAACTTGGTTAATATTCAGTGGCACAATCTAAAGTTTCTTATAAACTGAAATTTAACATTAACCTGATTACTGCAATCAAATGTATGTCGTAAGATTTGAGAACTTCTTCATGCAAGAGGCAGCACTGCTTTAGAGAATGAAAAATGAAGATTACAAAGTCAGTATTAAGCTGAACATAAATGTTTACCTGCTGCAAAACTGGGCTGAAAAGCAGAGGCAGAAGTTGGGCTTGAACACTCATTAGATTTATCTGTGACGAGTGGAGATGCAAAGCTGACAAGATCATTGTAGACACTGAAAGACAAGAGCAAAGGTTACTATTGAAAACAGAACAAGAGCAGTCTGATAGGAATCAAATTTATCACAACTAATATATGATTGTCTCAGACTCAAGTGAACTATGTAATTTTCACTTAAGCTATGTGGATTGGGGTTAATGAAATAGACAGTTTTCTATCCTCCTGCTTTTTGTACCTACGTGTACAATGTATTTGATATGTAATATCTTAGATGGTTCTACTCTTTCTTCCCCATGCCTCTTCCTCTTCTTCCGAAGGCATGTGCTCACATAAGGGAATGACCCCAGCGGTAACTGGCACAATTGTCCATTCTTTATACATGAGACTAAACAGAGTGCCAGCAAGCAGGAAGAGGAAATTGCAACCATGATGAATCCTGTCCTCATCTGATGCCCACTCAAGCATAATTCTCTCACCAGCTTCCCACCTCATGAGCTCAGGGAAGCCAATACTGGCATTCTCACCAGCACCATGGTTGAGAACAACCAACTGCACAGAGATCAGGGATCCGGTGCAGATATGATGGGCTAAATAGCTTCCTTCTGTGCCGTTAAAATTCTGAGATTCAAACTTGGAATCTTCCTGACCCATGTGGTTCAGTATCAGAACATCTGGTGTATTTATCCATCAGCCAATGGGTAGGTCTCGAATAATCGGATTATTCTATTGGACGACATATAAACAAACAATGGATTAATGCATTTCCTATGAAGCTTTAATTTTTCTGGCAGGTTGAACTATAGCCCTCATCGGCTTCGAACTAGATAAATCATCTTTGTGGGAAGAAGCATTATGAACTATGTTTCTTGGCAGAAAGCCTTATCCACCTGACACATGCAACAAAAAAAATTAGGGTGCGCTTTTTTCCCCACAAACTTCTACCTGTTAAAATTGAGGAATGTAAATTATTGGGCAGCAGCCTACAATTTCCCTTTATCTACTCCCAATAGATGTGACTTCCTGCTAGCGTGTTTAGAGTTAC
Source organism: Carcharodon carcharias (assembly GCF_017639515.1). Taxonomy (NCBI): domain Eukaryota; kingdom Metazoa; phylum Chordata; class Chondrichthyes; order Lamniformes; family Lamnidae; genus Carcharodon; species Carcharodon carcharias. Next base: position 3,495,820 of record NC_054481.1, on the reverse strand, counting down.
AAACTGCGTTTGTATACACTGTATACACATAGGTTTGAAGGAGGAGAAGAGCACAGGCTGTGTATGATACCCCAAAGCTTGAAGTCTGAAGGTCAGTATCGATGCTCTGTAATAAAAAAATGCTGCATGGATAAGATAGACTGCAGATGCACACTGAACTAAAATGCAATTAAATCATTGCATTCAGGAGAGACGGGGTAAAGTTTTTAAAAAGTCATGCAAATTAACATGAAAAATTATGGACAAGTGCATGCTCAATTATGCAACAAGGTTTAGTAAGCAACATGAAAACTTTAGGGAAATTTGTTAGTACAAATGGTTCAGTCTTTTCCAAACTGTAGTTAAAATATTCTTATCTGAGCCACGTCAATATAAGTTTGGAAGGCTAAACTAGTTAACTTTTTATACATGCATTTAACATTATTCTACGGTTCGGCACAACGGATTCCTCTAAGCTACACAGCTGTGCAGCAACCTTAAAGCTATCCATTTTAAATAACCATGCGTGTGCAGAAGTACAAAATACTTAAAGGGCCCGCATGCTTACATGAATCATCTATATACTGCAAAATAAAAATGAGGATACGTTGGGTGCAAGGTAGCGCTGGTCTCCATAGCTGACTAAATTATGGAGGCAAAAAGAGCCAGATAAATGGATTACAAATATATTACAACTATTCCACATTAACAGAAATTTCTTTGAAAATTAGGTATTGCATTTACTTATGCAACACAAGCACAAACTGATTGTTTTATGTAGCACTGAGAGATTTAACAAGCAATATACAAATGGGTCAATTTTTGTACATCTTAATTTCATATACATCCTCAGAAAATTAGCACACATTCCAACTGTTTATTGTACATTCTGGCTAGCTTCAAAGTGCATTTCCTGTAAAGCTTCAGAGATGTGTTAAACCAAAATGTAAAAGAAAGTTGTTTAACCTGCATAATTTTAATATCTTCCTTACTTTAGGCTTTGAGATTTCATTTCCTTCAGAGTTGGTGTAATCTCCTGTAGCATTTCGACATGTTCCTGACTTCGGACCTGTCCCATGGCCTGTACTATTGTGAACAGCACAGTTTGGATGTTATCCTGCCAAGACTTGTATTCAGCTAAAAACTGACGCACACTGTCTTCATAGGGGACATCCTCATTGTCTCCTAGAGCTGCTTCTTCATCCTTTTAAAGTGAGGAGGTATCAAAAATGTGAGAAAATATTTTCTTTTTGCAAGCAAGTTCCCGCATGTTAGAAACATCTGCCACCAATTCCAATTGTGTTACACAGCAGAGCCAACAGCTTTTACCAATATTGCTGCAATATTGCTCATCACTTTAGCAATCCATTGTGTTTCACATGCTAAGAAACTTTAATTTCAATAAAACTACAGGAATGCATATGTACATCTAACTAACATTGTAATAAAAAGTTTCTCTGGAGATTAGATGGCCACCAGTTTGGTTTGCGGATCCCAGAGGCGAAAGCACATTTAGTTTTATTCATTCACGGGATGTGGGCATCACTGGCGGGGCCGGCATTTATTGCCCATCCCTAATTGCCCTTGAGAAGGTGGTGGTGAGCTGCCTTCTTGAGCCGCTGCAGTCCGTGTGGTGTAGGTACACCCACAGTGCTGTTAGGGAGGGAGTTCCAGGATTTTGACCGAGTGACAGTGAAGGAACGGCCGATATATTTCCAACTCAGGATGGTGAGTGACTTGGGAGGGAAACTTCCAGCTGGTGGTGTTCCCATCTATCTGTTGCCCTTGTCCTTCTAGGTGGTAGCGGCCGTGGGTTTGGGAGGTGCTGTCTAAGGAGGCTTGGTGAGTTCCTAAAGTGCATCTTGTGGATGGTACACACACTGCTGCCACTGTTAATCGGTGGTGTAGCAGGTAAATGTTTGTGGATGGGGTGCCAAACAAGCAGGCTGCTTTGTTCTGGATGGTGTCACGCTTCCTGAGTGTTGCTGGAGCTGCACTTTTCAGTCAAGTGGAGGATATTCTATCACACTCCTGACTTGTGCCTTGCAGATGGTGGACAGGCTTTGGGGAATCAGGCAGTGATTTACTTACCAAAAGATTCCCAGCCTCTGATCCACTCTTGTAGTCACAATATTTATATGGCTGGTCCAATTCAGTTTCTGGTCATTGGTAACCCCCCCAGGATGTTGACACTGGGGAATTCAGCAACGGTAATGCCATTGAATGTCAAAGGGCAGTAGTTAGATTCTCTCTCGGAGATGGTCAGTGGCATCACACAAGTGTCAGGCAATGTTACTCGCCACTTGTCAGAACAAGCCTGGATATTGACCAGGTCTTGCTGCATTTGGACATGAACTGCTTCAGTATCTGAGGAGTCACGAATGGTGCTGAACATTGTGCAATCATCGGCGAACATCCCCACTTCTGACTTTATGATGGAAGGAAAGTCATTGATGAAGCAGCTGAAGATGGTTGGGCCGAGGACATTACCCTGAGGAACTCCTGCAGTGACGTCCTGGGGCTGAGATGATTGACCTTGAACGACCACAACCATCTTCCTTTGTGCTTGGTATGACTCCAGAGAGTTTTCCCTGATTCCTTTTGACTCCAGTTTTGCTAGGGCTCCTTGATGCCACACTCAGTCGAATGTGGCCTTGATGTCAAGGGCAGTCACTCTCATCTTACCTCTGGAGTTCAGCTCTTTTGTCCATGTTTGAACCAAGGCTTTGATGAGGTCAGGAGCTGAGTGGCCCTGGCAAAATCCAAACTGAGCAGTGAGCAGGTTATTGTTAAGCAATTGATAGCACTGTTGATGGCCCCTTCCATTACTTTACAGATGATCGAGAGTAGACTAATAGGGCAGTAATTGGCCGGATTGGGTTTGTCCTGCTTTTTGTCTACAGGACATAGCTGGGCAATTTTCCACATAGCCGGGTAGGTGGCAATGTTGGAGCTGTGCTGGAACAGCTTGGCTAGGGGGGGCAGCAAGTTCTGGAGCACCAGTTTCAGTAACATTATCAGGGGCCTTGGCTGTTGCAGTATCCAGTGTACTTCAGCCATTTCTTAATATCATGTGGAGTAAATCAAACTGGCTGACAACTGGCATCTGCGATGCTGGGGACCTCCGAAGGAGGCCGAGATGGATCATCCACTCGGCAATTCCCGCTGAAGATTGGTGCAAATGCTTCAGCCTTGTGTTTTACACTGATGTGCTGGATTCCCCCATCATTTAAGATGGGGATATTTGTTGAGCCTCCTCCTCCAGTGAGTTATTCAGTTGTCCACCATCATTCACGAATGGGTGTGGCAGGACTGCAGAGCTTAAACCTGATCTGTTAGTTGTGGAATTGCTTAGCTCTATCTATCGCTTGCTGCTTATGCTGTTTGGTGCCAAGTAGTCCTGTGTTATAGCTTCACCAGGTTGATGCCTCATTTTTAGGTATGCCTGATGCTGCTCCTGACATGCCCTCCCGCACTCTTCATTGAGCCAGGGTTGATCCCAGGCTTGATGGTAATGCTAGAGTGAGGGATATGCCGGCCCATGAGATTACAGATTGTGGAGGAGTTGATGGCCCACAGCGCCTCACGGAGGCACAGTCTTCAGCTGCTAGCTCTGTTCGAAATCTATCCCACTTAGCACGGTGGTAGTGCCATACAACACGATGGAGGGTATTCTCAATGTCAAGATGGGACTTTGTTTCCACAAGGACTGTGTGGTGGTCACTCCTACCGACAGTGTCATGGACAGGTGCATCTGCAGCAGGCAGGCTGGTGAGGATGAGGCCAAGTATGTTTTTCCCTCTTGTTGGTTCCCTCACCACCTGCCGCAGACCCAGTCTAGCAGCGATGTCATTTAGGACTTGGCCAGCTTGGTCAGTCCTGGCGCTGCTTGTCATTCTTAGCGATGGACATTGAAGAACCCACCAAGAGTACATTCTGCTCCCTTGCAACCCTCAGTGCTTCCTTCAAGTGGTGTTCAACATGGAGAAGCACGGATTCATCAGCTGAGAGAGGGCGGGAAGGGTGGTGTGGTATGTGGTAATTAGCAGGAGGTTTCCTTGTCCATGTTTGACCTGATGCCATAAGACTTCATGGGGTCAGGAGTCGATATTGAGGACTCCCAGGGCAACTCCCTCCCGACTGTATACCACTGTGCCATCATCTCTGCAGGGTCTGTCCTTCTGGTGGGACAGGACATACCCAAGGATGATGATGGTAGTGTCGGGGCATTATCTGTAAGGTATGATTCCATGACTACGTCAGGCTGTTGCTTGTTTAGTCCGTGAAACAGCTCTCCCAATTTTGATACAAGTCCCAGATGTTAGTAAGGATGACTTTGAAGGGTTGACAGGGCTGTTTGCCGTTGTCGTTTCCAGTGACTAGGGTGGTCTGTCTGGTTTCATTCCTTTTGGACTGAGTGGCTTGCTAGGCCATTTCAGAGGACATTTAAGAGTCAACCACATTGTAGCAGGTTGGGAGTCATATGTAGGCCAGACCTGTTAAGGACAGCAGATTTCCTTCCCTAACCAGATGGGTTTTTATGACAATTGACAATGGTTTCATGGTCATTAGACTTTTAATTCCAGATTTTTATTGAATTCAAATTTCACCATCTCCCAAAGCATTGCCCAGGGTCTCTGGGTTACTAGTCCTGTGACATTACCACTATGCCACAGCATCCAGAAGGCTAAAATAACTAAATTCTCTGATCTTTGTGAGCCACGAGCTTGGCGTGTGGCATTAGCTAAGCTAACCTCAGTCCAATTCACAGAGCCGGAACCTGTCAGCACTCATTACAGCTGCAACGAGGATGGCTGTTGGTCACAGCCAACATCGATCTTTGAAATTTCGGAGAGTGTTCGAAATTCTACTTTTTTTGCCAATGTTAATATGTGAACTGCGCTATTCTGATTCCTAGGGCAGGATCTTCCGGTCGGTGAGTGGAGGTGGGGCCCACTCACCAACGTGTAAAATGACGCCGGGTGGAACTCCCGACCTCACCCCGTGTCATCTCCATTTTCAGGTCGGCGGGGGTGCAGCCGAGTCAGCTGTGCACCCACCAACCTGTCAACAGCCTATTGAGGCCATTGAGAAACTGATTAAAATCATTACTGGACCTTAAGGTTAGTGGGCAGGCAGGGAGCCCTGGAGGGCTTCAGAGAAAGCATCAAACCTCATCCACGGGTGGGATGAGGTTTCATGAGCGTATTTAAATTATCAAATCTTTCAATAAAAGTGATGGACATGTCCCAACTCATGTGACAGTGTCACGTGAGGGGACATGTCAGGGAAATTTTTTTTTTAAAAAATCATTTCTATTAAAAATTTTAATTCCGAGCCGATCTCCCTAAGGCAGCACTTAGCTTCAGGGAAATCTGTGAACTCTTTCACGCGCATGTGCGAATGAGCTCACTCCTGCCTAAGGGAACCCCCTGCCCGCACTTCCTGGAGGACGCCACGCTGGGCGGGCCTTCATTGGCTCGCCTACACAAAATGGCGGCACACCCCTGATTGAGGGTGCCGATGGAGGTGCGTCTGCCTGTGCCCGTATTTCCCCCCCCCGATGGGGGGAAAATTTTTCCCATGAAGTATTGGGCAGTACAGATGAAGGTTATGTTAATCCTGCCACTTTGATCATTTGTGCCCCAGTGCTGAAGTGACTGCAGACTCTTGGGCTACAATTTATCAATTTAGCCAGGCAAGAATGTTTTTCAAATTTCAAGCAAATGAGATGCATTTGCCCAAGTTTCTCCTGAGAAATGTGGCATTTTGACCAATGATAGTTTATCCAGTCCTTGGGAACAAATCCACTTTCTACTACGTTTGTATGAAACTAGAGTTTCTCATTTTCCACAAGCCCAAACCAAACTGTGAACATCAGGTTATTTCACTGCATAGGAAAAAAATCCTCTTTCAGAATTTGCTGGAAACCCAACTGCTTAATCTGGATTTGCCAATGATGTGGGTAGCACTGGTGGACAATGCAAACAGTGTGTGTGTTCTGGCCACTCTGGGTAAGCCAAGGAAATCTCAAAATCAGCTTTCATCACTGACTCAACACTGATGCAAAGTGACTGGATCAAGACCATGACTGAATAAAGTATAAAGACAACAAAGCACAGAGGCTGAAAATCATTAGCGACAGCTTAGATCAAAAATTTGTTTCTACAGAAAAGAACATAAAATTTTAACAAGCGGCACAAGTTCATATATAAAAATTAAATAACAAAAGAAAAATTAACTTATACTCGATATGTCCAAGAACACATGCAAATGCTATCAAGAGGAGGCAAAGACATCAAGCCACTTCCAGACATGGTCTTATAAACAGAGTGGTTGGAAAGGGGTATAACATTTAGGTGACCAGTGTAACTTGTGTACATTACCAAACTCTAAGGGCCAGATTTTATTAAGCCCATCATGACAGGAACCATCATGGCCAGGGTTTAATTGTGGGAGAGGCCCTGGATCAGTCTCCAAGAGGCAGGAAGATTTCCCCTGATTAAGGAAGGTGGGGAAGCAGCTGATACGGAACTGTCAGCCGCTGCTGGCCATATATCAAACAGGCTGATTAATGAGGCAATTGGTACCCATTATCCAACCCCCAACCTCCCACCCCCCCACCCCACCCCCACCCCCGAGTCCACTGCAATTTATTAGCGGCCCAGGGATTAAAGAGGTCGAACAGGTCCCCCACACCCTCAGAAAAACCTGTGGGGTTTGCCAGCAGCCAGCCTCTGGGGGGTGCCCTTTGCTATCAGGCACTCTGTGGCTAATCAAGAGGCCAGATATTGGTCAGGGAGGCAGTTCCTGAAAGCCTCTCAGCCCTTGCCTCCAAACCCCCACCACTCTCTTGACGACCCTTATCCCGTTTTCACTTACCTGCGGCCCAGGGTCTCTCCACGATCCCAGGCCTCAGGTGGGTGCAGTCCCGCCAGAAGTCATCACTCCCGCTGGCAGCACTGATGAGTTGCCAGCCTCCGATTGGCCGGCAGCCCTCAGTAGACACAACTTCCACCACCAGGAATCTCAACCACGGGGAAAGCCCAACAGTGGCCAGTTAAGTACCCGAAGGGCACTTGATTCTGTCGGGCCTTCCCCTCTGAACTGATGGGAATTTCCCATCGGTTCTCCAACAGGTGGGAGACCCCCTCGGAGATCCAGCTAAATTCCGGCCTAAGTGACAATATCCATCTAGACTTTCTCACACAGGCAACAATCTGTTTACTCATTTACATGTGTAGAAGCCTCGATATAAGAGTGCCAATAGGGTACCTTTTCCCCCTGGACAGAGGTAGTTATAATTTTATCACCATTAAGGGGTCAATTGTACCTAATCAGTTCCAGAAAATACTGTCCACATACAAAATGGCAAAGCCACTATTTATGGTGCTCCCTTTCTTAAGGGTTATTCAAATAGGTCAGATCATCTTCCTCTGCAAATCTCTGAGAATATCAAAAGTTAGGGAAATAATGCCCAATTTCCCAAAGTCTGCAGTGAGAACAGGCTGTTTGACCAACCATACTGATTATCCTGAATTCCTGTATGCACATTCTAGTATGAACTTCCCTTACGCTTATCACTTAGGGTTCCTTAAAGTACAGGATCCACAATGCCCTACATCCTGAGAGAAAGCAGTACTGCCAATATTTACAACACTCAATTGGGAAGAGTTTCCTATGGTCATGGCACCACAATCACACATCTTTAATGGTTATAGTTGACCATACATGGCTCCACGGAACCAATTCGCTATCTCGATATCTCTGAATTGGTAGCGAGATACATTCTCAACTTTACCTTAAAAGATGGAAAATATGAACACTGTGAACACATAATAGATACCACCCTCTGGAGAACCTTTCTGCTCAAACTGGTTGAGACAAGTAAAATGGCCAGCATTCCACTGAAGCGGAAATACAATTCAATAGGCAAACAAAAGAGAAAAAAAACTGAAATGGGATCATTACCTTTGCCATTGCTTTGAGGAGGTGTTTAACATCTGCTAACAGTTTGTTATGTCCAGTAAGCACAGTTTTAATATTATCCACCAGAGTCTGTATTGTTTCACAAACAGCTTCAATCTGTTGCTCCTTCTCAGACTGCACTGCCCTCTGGGTTGACATATCTTGAGTCAGTTGTTTGTGAGCAGAAGAAAGCCATTCAGAGCTTCCTATTGGATGTTCTAGACTGGTAGCCTGGAAGAAATAGGTGAATATCGCACTGAAATTTGCTACGATACATGTATTTGATTGCAATTACGACCACCTCCATTCTATTTATGCTAGGCTACGCTCCTGGAATTAGTCACTGTAGTTATCTTTAATCAATGCGACAAGTGTTAAAAGCATTATACCCAGTATTAATAGCTTCATTATTGTACATTATTCCTAACAATAGTACATTATTTTGACATCATGCTATGAATTTTTAATCCTAGTTCCAGATTTCCTGCTTGCTGCTTTTTTTTTAAATGGAGCATAAATTCTGAAATGGAAGGGCCGAATCACCTGTTTCTGTGCCGTATATCCCATGTAATACGTTTGTAAAGAAATGTCAATTTTATATTCTACTTAGCTTGTAAATCTACATTTGTCAGCATTAAATGCTCCTGGAAATGGCTACAGAATTCCAGCCCTCAGTCCAGGAAACTCAGTCCACCTTTTATTGATTACTGTAAATCTGTTTGAACTTTGACAGCGTGGTGGGTGTGAAAAGTGCTGTTTTCAGTGCTGCTTTATTATGGCATAAAACCTAAATCAGACCCCTGATATCTGTAAGAGTACGCAGTTTGAGATATACTCAAATTAATGGGAGATTTAAAACTCCTGTTTCACCCATGAGTAACATGGTGCACATCTGTGCGGCTCAAAGATAACAAGCTTGTGCATCACTAACATTTACAATGCTCCATTAACTCCAGAGTTTACATTAGATCAAGTCTCTTTTCTCTCTTCCCCCATTTTTAATATCCCTAATCTCAGAGCATGTGGAGTCAGGGGACATGTGGAAGAATGGATAGCTAACTGGTTTAAGTCTAAAGATAGAGCAGGGATATATAGGGGCTAAAAATTAGGAGGAGTAGGCTACTCAGCCTCTTGAGCCTGCTCCACCATTTGATAAGATCAGATTGTGGTCTCAACTCCACTTTCCGAGCTACACCTCCCATAAACCTAGGCTTATCCTAGGTAAAGGGCAACAATTCTGAGTGACAGAAGGGAGAAAGCAGGGTCCCAAAAAGGATCCGAGCTGGGATTGCTGTTATTCACAACTTACATTAACAATTTAGACTTGGGAATCAACTCAACTGTTTCTAAATTTTCAGATGGCTCCATTTTGGGGGAAATTAGTCAATACTGAGGAGGGTTACAACAAATATGAGGTCTCATACTATTTGGAAAATAAAAATCTAAATGGGGTAGAAGAGCCAAGGAATCTGGAAGTACAAATACAGAAATCATTAAGTAGCAGCAACACAGGTTAATAACATAATATTATTTAATATAAGCAAACCAAACAGTAGTTTATTTCTAGATGGATAAAATTGAATTGTTGACAGATTATGGTAAATTTGCACCAAACCCTTGGTGACACCACACTTGGGGAATATGTACCAGACCTGGTCACTGTATTATCAAAAAGGATATAGAGGCACTGGACAGGGTGCAAAAAAGATTTACAATGATGAAACTAGAGTTGTGAAGTTATATTCATCAGGGAATGAAAAGGCTAGGTGTTCCTTCCCTTGGAGAGAGAAGACTGAGCGGTGACCCAATAGAGTCTGTATTAAAACCTTTCATTACTTAGAGTAGACAGAGTGCATCCACTTGTAGAAAAGATTAAAATTAGAGGCCAGCAGCATAAGACAGTAACCAAGAAATCAAAGAGAAAACTCACAACGAAGTGATGTACCATGAGGGTGCTGAGAATATGAAGCTTGTTACTAAAGAGTAATCGAGGTGATTAGTATAGATGCGTAAAAGGGAAAAAGTAGACGAACATATAAAGGAGATTGTTGTGCAGATCGGAATTCGATGAGGAATGACAGAAGGAGGCTTGAATGGAGCGTGACTTGTTTGGTCAAATAACCTGTCTCTGTGCTGTATGTTCTTTGTAATTCTACATATGCAAGAAGAGATTCATGTTGGAAACAGACATATGGAACCTGACCTCACGTTCACAGATGTGAAGGGAGGTCAGGGGGAGTGGGAGGGTGGTGAATGTTGCAAGAACTCAGGTAGGCAGTGAAACCATGTTTGAAATGCATTGTCTGTACTGGGATAGGCAAGAGTGGAATTACACAAGGTGTGGCGCAAAGCTGAACCAAGAGAGGTGTGGAGGATGCTGCTGTTGGCCAAACTGATGTCCAAATGCAGCAAGACCTGGACAACATCCAGGCTTGGGCTGACAAGCGGCAAGTAACATTCACACCACACAAGTGCCAGGCAATGACCATCTCCAAGAGAATCTATTGCCTCGTTGGTCAGTGGCATTACCATCACTGAAACCCCCACTATCAACACAGAGATAAAAACAAAAAAACTGCGGATGCTGGAAATCCAAAACAAAAACAGAATTACCTGGAAAAACTCAGCAGGTCCGGCAGCATCGGCGGAGAAGAAAAGAGTTGACGTTTCGAGTCCTCATGACCCTTCGACTCAAGTTCTGTCGAAGGGTCATGAGGACTCGAAACGTCAACTCTTTTCTTCTCCGCCGATGCTGCCGGACCTGCTGAGTTTTTCCAGGTAATTCTGTTTTCGTTCCCCACTATCAACATCCTGGCGGGGGCGGGGGGGGGGTGGTTTAAACCATTGACCAGAAACTGAACTGGACTAGCCATATAAATACTGTGACTACAAGACCAGGTCAGAGGCGAGGAATCCTGCAACGAACAACTCACCTCCTGACTCACCAAATCTTATCCACCATCTACAAAGCACAAAGCAGGAGTGTGATGGAATACTCCCACTTGCCTGTATGAGTGCAGCTCCACAACACTCAGCAAGCTTGACAGTGTCCAGGACAAAGCAGCCCACTTGATTGGCACCACATCCACAAACATTCACTCCCTCCACCACCGACAGACAGAAGCAGCAGAGTGTACTATCTACAAGATGCACTGCAGGAAATCACCAAGGCTCTTTAGACAGCACCTTCCAAACTCATGACCGCTACCATCTAGGACAAGGGCAGCAGGTAGATGGGAACACCAACACTTGGAAGTTTCCCTCCAAGCCAATGACCATCCTGACTTGGAAATATATCACAGTTCCTTTAATGTCGCTGGGTCAAAATCCTGAAACTCCTTCCCTAATAGCACTGTGGATGTACCTACACCACAGGAACTGCAGCGGTTCAAGAAGGCAGCTCACCACTACCTTCCAAAGGACATCTAGGGATGGGCAATAAATGCCTGCCCAGCCAGTGAAGCCCACATCCCGTGAATGAATAAAAATAAGTTGAGATGGGGCCAAGGAGAGGTAATGTGATGGTAACAGTAATAGCGCTCACAAATATTTCAAAATCTATCCTTTCACTGTGTTGCACAACATTTGTACAAAAGTCCTGTTTTAGTGTTGGTCACAAACCAACCACACAAATTCCTGATCATGCTGACAAAGGTGAAGTGGAGGCAGGATAAGAGATGGTAAGAGGACAAAAGCACCACCTGGTTATCCTCTGTGCACTGAGCAAGAGGAGATGAAAACTGGTGGAAGATGGCAGGTCAGCTACTCATTCTCTCTACCAAATATTAGGGTATGGAGAGATTTTTTTTTTTTAAGGTGGTGGTGGTGGGGTGGGGGGCAGTGGGGAAGGTAGTTGGGAAGCAGGAGGTAGTCAAAGAACAAAGCAGAAACAGGAATAATGTCAAATATCTAAAGTTACAATACATTTTTTAAAAATAGCATCTTTAATGATAAAGGAACAGCTTTTGAAAGTATCAGTTCTTTTTTTTTATTCGTTCATGGGGTGTGGGCATTGCTTACCAGGCCATCGTTTATTCCCCATCCCTAATTGCCCTGAGAAGGTGGCAGTGAGCTACCTTGAACCGTTGCAGTCCATGTGGTGTAGGTACACTCACAGTGCTGTTAGAGACCATGTTCCAGGATTTTGACCCAGTGACAGTGAAGGAACAGCGATATATTTCCAAGTCAGGATGGTCATTGGCTTGGAGGGGAATTTCTAGATAGTGGTGTTCCCATGTATCTGCTTCTCCTTGTCCTTCTAGATAGTAGTGGTCGTGGGTTTGGAAGGTGCTGTCTAAGGAGCCTTGGTAAGCTCCTGCATTGTATCGTGTAAATGGCACACATTGCTGCCACTGTGTGTCAGTGGTGGATGGAGTGAATGTTTGTGGATGGGGTGCTAATCAAGCGGTCTGCTTTGTCCCAGATGGTGTCAAGCTTCAGGAGTGTTGTTGGGGCTGCACTCATCCAGGCAAGTGGGGATTATTCCATCATACTCCTGACTTGTGCCTTGTAGATGGTGGACAGGCTTTGGGGAGTTAGGTGGTGAGTTACCTGTCGCAGTATGCCTAGCCTCTGATCTGGTCTTGTAGCCTCTGTATTTATATGGCTAGTCCAGTTCAGTTTCTGGTCAATGGTAATCTCCAGGATGTTGACAGTGGGGGATTCAGCGATGGCAATGTCATTGAACATCAAGGGGCGATGGTTGGATTCTCTCTTGTTGGAGATGGTCATCGCCTGGCACTTATGTGGCATGAATGTTACTTGCCACGTCAACCCAAGCCTGGATATTATCCAGGTCTTGCTCCATTTGGACAAGAATTGCTTCAGTATCTGAGAAGTCACGAATGGTGCTGAACGTTGTGCAATCATCATGTGTTGTTTATATGGTGAAATATTGCACACTCTGCTACAATTGCATTACACATGTCTCAACTGCATGTAAATACAGTTTTAGCCCAAGAATATGATCACCAACTAGCTGCTTCAACAGGTTTCAACTGCAGTAGTTTTCCTTAAAGGGATATATGCAGTATATGAAAACCTTTCAAAAGGCTTCATTCAACAAAATTGATCACTTGTGAAGATGCACTGCTTTACCCTACACAAAATTACTGAAACAGAAAATTAACTTCAACTCACCAAACGCTTCAGCAGGCGGAGTTCAAGGTCAGAGACCGAACTGCTAAATTGTGATGCAAATGAACACATCTGTTGACACCGCTTAATTAGGTCAAACAATGCAGCATCCAAACTCAAGGCTTCTGGTGTCCTAGTTCGTAAACTTTCAAAATGAAGTATTGTGCTACAGAGGAAAGTCACCTGGAGTAATGAAAAACATTAACAATGCTAAAGAGGAAATCCTTGTTTTTTTCTTTAAGCAAAGAGCTTCTTTTTATACACAAGTCCACTTTTGGAAAGCTACATCACACACTCAAGTTTACTTTAAGCTACAGTGCACAATGGAAGTCAGCATGATAGGCTGGGTAGCACGAAAAATTTTAATTTATTAAGAAGGTGGAAGGCACCACACATTAGATTCTCTGGTTTTCACGTGTACACTGATGACATCGCCACACCAACTGCATCAACTCCTTCTGTTGCCTTCTGTAAGTTCATGCTTTTATTACATTAAGATCTAACTGTCCTTTTGGGTTTGCTCCAAAAAACTGGCATCGCAGTTTAGTAGGTGAACTACCGTTTGATTCAAAGCATAGCCATCCTGGGCTAAATATTTTCCCCCAAGAATGCAGTTTCAAGGGTCAAACAGATATTGCACACATTCATCATTCAATATTAAGAACAGATAATTATTTCTGGAAAAGTTAAAAAAGCTTGTTTAGCAATTTATAAACCTAGCAAGATTAATCCACAGATTTCAATTTTTTAAATTAAATGTAACAATTTCCACAAATCAAAATGAGGAACTTGTGTGTGATAAACAGAACCATCTTTGTTTCTTTTGCACAGAGGCACAGTACTGAGAATTCAGACATTGGGGTATGGTACGGGTACACGATGGGTCAGATTTTTAGCTAAAGCTCCTTTTTCAAAGCACCAGCAATGGACATCAACTCTACAAGGGCCAGCTCTGGGGGCCCTTTTGTGCTGTTCTACTTGTAATCAGAGTTATCATTTTATAAGGGTGCCATATGCATAGCAGGAGCCAAACTACTTTCTCTCATCAGTCTAGGCTAAATTAAATTTAGAACCCAGAGGTGAAAACGATAGTGTGCCAACCCACTGCGCCGCTCACTCTCCAGTTTTGAATGAAAACATAAAATATTTCTGATGAGCTGTAAAAACATCTGTAGAGCTGAAAATGGGAAAAGGAGGCAACATCGAGGAACAGTGTGTCCTTTACAACACAGGAGGCTCCACTGAGAAGCAATGATGTAAAATCGCTCAAAATGTTCAAACACCACCTTAAAATCAGTCAAAATTTGTTCTGAGATACATGCAATCCTTTCTTTATCTTGTTTTCTTGTTTGTAACAAAGGACATTCAATAGAACATGCTTTGGACTATTGCTATACTGATAAGTATTCTGGTTAAAGATTGAATAAGTTTTGCACTGACTCTTGGGACAAAATCATTTATACATACTTGGTTTGCTCGTTGACTTTCCTTAACTACCATATTCCTTCTCTCAGTGATAGTGGCCTCAAAATCTTGTAGAACAGGTGCCAAAGCAGGATTGGCCCCTCCAGCCCATTTCAAACGCTGCTCAATGCTACCTTCCAATGCTGCCAACTTCTCCTGTGTGGTTAAAAAAAAATCTATTAGGTGGACGAAAATAATTATAATGATAAACTTTTGATTACATTTATAGGATTAAATATCTAGCAGCTGAGAAAATTACACATCAAAGGGAAATGGTAACACTGACATTTAAAACAAATAAAAAAAAGACAAAAGCCTTTTAATTTCTAAAATTGTGGCACCACCTCAAAACATATCTAATTATGGATTACAAACAGTTGCTTGATAGTACAGAACTTGAATATTGCTGAAAAGAGATAAGTTGCTGATGCTTTTCATCTTGCACTCATCAGGACAAATGCAAGAATGCCAAATTTCAAACGATCACAACAATTTATACTACAGAAGAAAAGGGTGCTGAGTGGTGGGCAAGTCAACTCCGATTGGTTGAAGTATTGCCATGGAGAAAGCAACAGGGAATTATGGGCTCCGCAAGCTCCCAGGTAATTCAAAAAAGGCACAAGGCCTGAACATATTCCATTCATTTGCAGGGAATGGGGCCTTGCATATGAATATATTTTGCTTCTAACAAGCATAAATTATCCATGTTACGAGATGGCCTAATCATCTTAAATTGGTTGTTAGTGTAGTTAATAGCGCACTCAGGATTGTTCAGCAAGTGCTGCCCAATTGCAGAATTACATCTAATAGACATTTTGTTTTGGGTTTTGCAACAATGGATTACTTTATTCAGTCTGTTGAACTCTGACCCATGGCGCCTGTCACTCTAGGAATTCTATCTTGCTTTCAGTGAAGTGACAAGATCCTCATATTATAGTGATACTGTCACTTGCATCTCAACTGAAGTAGCTCAGCAATTGATGCTTGTTTCTGATGTATTGAATTTTTTTCTTATTCATTCATGGGATGTGGGCGTCACTGACGAGGCCAGCATTCATTGCCCATCTTGACTGTCCTTGTTCAGAGGGTATTTAAGAGTCAACCACATTGCTGTGGGTCTGGAGACATATATAAAGAGAATTAGTGAACCAGATGGGTTTTTACAACAATCAACAATGGTTTTATCATGGTCATCATTAGACTTTTAATTCCAGATTTTTATTGAATTCAAATTCCACCATTTGTCGTGGCGAGAATCGAACCCAGGTCCCCAGAGCATTACTAATCCAGTGACAATATTACTATTGTCTCCCCATTTATGCCACAGGGCAGATTTTGAACAGTGCATGCAAGTGTTGTGTTTTCCAAGTGGTAAACAGACTTGCAACTATGTCAGTCTAAACATAGGAAAAGGTCAACACTGGCCAGCAACACTGAAGGCTCATTACTGGCCTGTGCACATCAGCCCAACATCTCAGTCCAGCCACAGCACAAGCTCAAAATGATATTTAATAGTGGTTACTTTATTCAGCTGCTAAGCTTTGACCTGCGGTACTAGTCACTTTAGGGAGTTCCATCTTGCTTGCAAAGTGAATGGTCAAAAAAGGGAATTTGCAGCACAATTCATTTACCTGCACTGTAGCAACAGAAACCTCCAGCTGGCTAAGCGCATGCAATTTCTTTTTCATGTTGGATAGAATGCCTGAGCGAGGTGGAGGTGTAACAGTAGAAATGGGCTGAGTTCGATTTATAAGAATGTCCTCATGCTGCCACTGTTGGGAGTGGATGGAACATTTTAGTCACAATAGATTAATTTTGCGAATATATATATATATATGCACACACTCCTACACAGTATTGCTGTTGATGAAATCTACTAGCTTGCACCTTTATGCAACAGTCTTAACAAATGTATGGAAAAATATTTCTAATGCTTAGTATTAACAGTAATCTTACAATAAAGCTTTTGTAAGTGTAAAGGAGGACAGCAGGTAGAGTAATTCTTATTCAATGCATTTCTTTTTAAATGCGCAAATATTAAAAACAATTTTGGACATCTTGGGAAATAATCTAGCCCACTTCAATGATTTATAGCTAACTGCCCAAATACTGATGATCGAACTTTAAATTAGCTCCAGAGCAGTCTGATATAGCACACACGTTACAAGCAGGAATACAAATGTCCCAAGCTCAAGTTTCATGGGCTCAGGTAATTTTCAATAGCTGCGGAATACTCCCCATATTTGATGTTGGTGGAGTAGCTCACTGGAGATGGAGACATACTTGAGCATCTCCAAGTCTGTGCCAAAATTGATATTTCCTAAACAAAAATCTAAAAAGGATGCATACTTTGAACAAAAGATACTCCCCCCCTATACTTTGCTTTCCCATTAAATACAATTAGAATAAAGAAGTGCAAGGACTCACCTGAAACATTGCAATCTGTATCTGCACCCTCTGAAAACTGGTCTTACAAGATGCAATGTTCGTCTCTAACCTGCGAACCAGATCGTGCTTTTTCCAAGCAGTGTCATATGAGCTGGCCAGGACAGTGGCTCTGTTCATAACTAACTGCGAAAATCTGCCAACCTGAATGTTGTGTTCCACTGCTTTCTTACAAAGGTCATCAACAGAAACTTTACTTTCAGCACCAAAGTCTTTGGCTTCCACCTGAGCAATAATGTCCACACCAAGAGCACTGATGTAACTGCAAAGAGTCAACCCAAGGGCTTGGGTTGGGAGGCCAATCAAAAGTTGTCTTACAAAGTCTGCTGTAAAAGCCTTTATTGGTTTAGCCATTTGATCTTCACTAAAGCAGGAACTTCTGTACATGGATTTTACATTAACCATTGGCACAGGACCATTTAATGAACTGGGATCATCCAGTGGAATAGCCCCTAGAGAATAAGACAAAATGTGCACATTATAGTGATGATATAGGGCTTAGGAGCAGGAGTAGACCATTCAGCCCTTCAAGATACAAGAGTAGTTACAAATACATTGAGATACATTTCAGGATAGCCCTACAATTAAATAAAAATGAAAGGGACTGAAATTAGTTTGCCAAACAGCATTTTGACTGCAAAACAAAAAATATATTTGTTGAACATATTCCACCGTTGGAAACTTGCAGCAAATTTTAAGAAACTAGTGGACCAGAATGTTCAACTGTAATGGCCGCATGACCAGTCTCAGAACCAAGAATGGAACATGTCAAACAAAGCGTCAGACAAATCATTCAGATGGTATCTTTGGGGGAGTGAAACTAAAACAGTAATCCTGCCCTTAGTTATGTACATTGCCATTATACTAAAG
Organism: Carcharodon carcharias; assembly: GCF_017639515.1. Lineage (NCBI taxonomy): Eukaryota > Metazoa > Chordata > Chondrichthyes > Lamniformes > Lamnidae > Carcharodon > Carcharodon carcharias. Next base: position 3,477,958 of record NC_054481.1, on the reverse strand, counting down.
TCTTGTACAAAAGTCATTTCAACTAAATTCAATATAGTATATTCTTAATTTATATCTTGGCAACTCTTTTTTTAAACCACTAGATCATCACTCGACTTATTTACATTATTCAATACAATGGTCAATTCAAATTATTCAATAATTCATTTCACTACTGCAAAAAAAACCCTTCAATTTATCAGTACAGGAGTGAAGGACAATTTTTCCAAAAGCTATTTGCAACAGAACATAAACCTTCACTTCTGTCTACAAGAACAGAGGAAGCAGTTCATTGACAATTCACAAAAAAAAATCATGTGACTCAGCTTACAGGAGGGACACCATCTTTGTATTTTATATGCGACAAGCTATCCCTTTGCAGAGGACAAGAACAAACAAAAAACCTTTATAAAGTATTTAAATCCATTAAAACAAACTTCTAACTGTTACCTGATAATGTATGAGCAAATGTGCCACAAAGTCTGAAAAATTCCTTTATGGTTTGCAGTCGTTTCAGGAAGAAGATCTCTTCCAGCACTAGCCGGTGATTGTCATCATCAAAGAAATTGACCTGGGTGCTGCGGGCCTCTCTAATAATATCAATTTTCCGCCATGCCAGAGGTACCTCCATCTTGTTCAACTACAAGAACAACAGCCATTTAATAGTTGGAAATAACAGATCTATACCTTCTTCACACTAAACTTTGTAGTAGCTTAAGCATCCTGCGTACGCGTGAAAGAAAAAGTTGTGATTTAAACAATGATATAACCTTGAGATGGCTAACAATCTTACCATGCTATAACTTAATGTACATTCTAATAAAAATGACTCAACTCACTTGTAGCCTGAGTACAAGCAGTTTTTGAATGTACAGGATAAAATAGGATAGTTACAGTTCAGCAACATTTCCAGTATGGGCAAACCATTTCATATATACATAACATATGCACATCACCCCCACAAATTTCAGGCTATAAAAATTAGCAAATATACAAACATATTACCTTCTCAATTAATAAACCAAATGCAATTTCCACTTGGGCAAACATTCCATCAAAAGCTACAAGTAACATCTGGCCAGCTGACATTTTTGGTGTCTCTTCCACTGAACCATCCACACTTCTTGGCTGAATTAATTCAGTATACTGAGAACGCAGCATTCTATAAGAATTGAACAGAGTAACTATGAAAAATCTGCAGAAATAAACTTGTGTAGTTCAAAACTGCATTGTGTCAAAGCAGCTATTTTCATCCATTTTGTGCTAAATATTAAATAACCAAACACAGGTACTGCCTTCCTTTTCTTTTGAAAACTCATCAACCTCCTGAAACATATTATCTGTGATTTTCTGTGGGATTTTATACTAGAAATTGAGATTATTAGAAATCTGAAAGTATGGTACCCTCTAGAGGGATCTGGGAACTGTTTGAGCAAGGCAAGAAACTGTATCTCCTTAACTAATCAGACTGAAGTATCCTTACTAAGGTAAGGAGCCTAAACCAGAAAGTGTAGGTTAGAATAGTTAACGCAAAGTCATTTGCAGGAAATTGAGGAAAGAAAGATGGGATTGAGAGAGATAGGGAGGGAGTGTAAAACAAAATTACAATGTTAATTTCTTAAAAAGCTTCAACAATAATTGAAATCTGAAGAAATGTGACACTACACTTGCTCTAAAGATTAATTTTCAGTGCCAGAGGGATTGTTTGACGATAATTAAGACTTAACAAAGTTCCCTCTAAACTTTTTGTACTGAGCAGGTTACTATCTCCTCTGAACACCACTTTTTTGCCCATGGACGGCTTACATTTTAACAGTCACAACTTTCAAAGTTATGAGCAGCTTGTTTATTTCAGCAGGCCAGATGATTTCCAGACTGCTTCACAGCTGTGCTTGTGTGCAACTTAGAGGGAACGTCACTCATCACGCCATTAAAAGTTAACTTACACTTGAATGGTAAAGCCCTAACTTTGTGTGGCAAGTTTAAGGTTAATCTAATTCCCCAAGCCTAGCAACTTCATGCCCATTAAGTGTTACAGTGCCAAGTCACTTGGCAAGATGCTGTTTTAACAAAGCTTTTGAAGGAGTAGGCAACTCAAATCAGCAACTTGCAAATTTCCACATCTAGCTGCCCATGTCTAGTGGCCTGAAGTTAATGTCGATTCACACTTGCATGTTGGTAGCCTCATCATTAGCTTTAAATTCAAACTGGGGCAAAGTGACAGAGCTCTTCTTCGAATGAAAACATTAACTCTGTTTCTACCTCCACAGATGTGGTCAGGCCTGAGCATTTCCAGCTTTTGTTTCTATTTCAGATCCCAGCATCCACAGTATTTTGCTATCAACTATGTAGAGATGGAACTGCTTTCAAAAAATGAAAGCATTATACCCATTAACTAATCATTTTCCCATAAAATATAAAATACTAGAAACATACAGCAAGTCAGGGAGCATCAGTGGACAGAAACTAGAGGACAATGTTCAGGGCAGGTTTTTTCAGGATTGAAAAATAACTGGTGAGAAAACAGGTTAATAGAATCAGAGAAGGTGCAGTAGGGAGAAGAAAAAAAATAGGAAAAGGATAAGAAAAAAAATAGGAAAAGCAGAGAAAGCAAATTAATTAGAGAATGGCCTATAACCTGCTTAAAAGTAGGAGGTTCTTTAGAGATGCAAAAGTTCAGTTTGACATTTGAAAAGGCACAGAATAAATTAAGGTTGCATTTATTTGTGCCACAACAATAGGGGGAGCACTTCCTGCACATGCAGAGAGGCAGTGCCAATTGCAGAAAGTGAGACACACCTTAAGAGCAGCTGCGTTTTATAACTCATTTTATCATTTGCAAATGGACAAACAGCCTCAATTAAATTTCGAGATGCAAACTGAAATCTGCAATTGTGGAGCAAATTAAGACAGAATCATGTTAAGATTGACTGGTCCCCAAAACGTTCTGTTCATTTGTCAGTCATTATTATTAAAATTCTCATTAGAAATACATCGAGGTACTGCTGTATTACCGGAACTTTTTGCCGATACTATCAAAAAGACTTTGCGAAGCATCAAAACATATGGGATTACTCCATCTGGCATTTTTTTTTATTACCATTTACTATTTTCTACAAATGAATGGACTCTTCAGTAGCTGGGCTCTCCCAGGGAGCGCCTGTTCACGTTTTATAATTCTTGTCCCTGCCACAAGGACTTTTATTCACCACAAATTATCAGTGGCTTGAATAAAAATAAATAAAAAAAATATTTAATAAAAAGAACATTGCCCAGCGTGGGGCTCGAGGCAGTGACTCTAGGATTAAGAGCTCGACTGACTATCAAATGAGCTAGCCAGGCTGTGGAGGAACTGCGATTTATGTAACAGTGATGCTCCTGCCGTCAACAGGAAAGGTGTCAGGATCAGCTGAGCACACACCGGCTGCCACAGCGCAGGCCGAGAGCTCATGCTGACAGCAGGAGACGTTAGTGGCAAATTAACACATAAAAGAAAGAAAATAACACACAATAGCAAAAGGCACCTGCATTTTCAGGTTTGAAATTAAAACCGCAGAGTCGGTGGGGGTGGGTGGGGAAACCAGCGCTAAGGAGAAAGACTGGCAAACAGGACGGATGCTGAGCCCTGATTGCGTTCTCACAAAAAGCTCGAAATCCAACGTCAACATGCCTCTCCTACTTCAGAAAACCAACAGACCCTTGCTGCCACTGCAAAGCGAAGTACAATAGACAGCCAAGTTAGAGTTCATGTTTAGTCCAGATAGTCGTAAGGCAATCAGGAGTAATGCAAGTTACTGTTCCTGAAGAAAAACAGAATTACCTGGAAAAACTCAGCAGGTCTGGCAGCATCGGTGGAGAAGAAAAGAGTTGACGTTTCGAGTCCTCATGACCCTTCAGCAGAACTGGGTGAATCCAAGGAGAGGGGTGAAATATAAGCTGGTTTAAGGTTGGTGGGGGGGGGAAGATAAGTGGAGGGGGGAGGGGTGGGTGTGGTTGTAGGGACAAGCAAGCAGTGATTGGCAATGAGGACTCGATACATCAACTCTTTTCTTCTCCGCCGATGCTGCCAGACCTGCTGAGTTTTTCCAGGTAATTCTGTTTTTGTTTTGGATTTCCAGCATCCGCAGTTTTTTGTTTTTATCTCACTGTTCCTGAAGGTTTTGTTGAGATTGAATGGAACAGTGCTGGAGGCCAAAAGACAGTGAGGTTCGATGGGGGATGAAAAAGAGGGTTAGAAGTGCAACTTGTATTTGCATAGTGCCTTTAAGATATTAAAACATCCCAACACAGCAGTCTCCGGTGGAATTTGAATTCAATAAAAATCTGGAATTAAAAGTCTGACGATGACCACAAAAGCATTGCCGATTGTTGTAAAAACCCATCTGGTTCACTAATGTCCTTTAGGGGAGGAAATCTGCTGTCCTTATCTGGTCTGGCCTACATGTGACTCCAGATCCACAGCAATGTGGTTGACTCTTAAAAATGCCCTGAAGAAGGGCAATTAGGGATGGATAATAAATGCTGGCCTAGCCAGTGACCCCCTGCATCCCATGAATGGATTAAAAACTTAAGTTATGGGATTCTCTGTAATGCAGACAGAGCAAAAATATTCAGAAAACAGCCATCTAAACTGGGTTTGGTTTCTGCAATGTAGGAGAGCGTGCTACAAGCAGTAAAAACAGACGTGCATTTGTATAGCACTTATCACGACCACTAGTTGTCTCAAAGTGCTGCACAGCAGCAATAAAGTACTTTTTGAGGTTTGGTCATTGTTTCAATGTAGGATACACGGTAGCTAATGTGCTCAGCAAGCTCCAATAAAGAGCGATATCGTTTTTTGTGATGTTGATTGAACGGTAAATGTTGGCCAGGACACCAAGAATAACTCCCCAGCTCTTAGTTGAAACAGTATCACGGGGTCATTTACATCCATCCAAGCATCCAAATGGGGCCTTGGTTTAATGTCTCATTGGATACATGGCACCTCCGACATTGTAGCATTCCCTCAGTACTGCACTGGATTGTCAGCCTCGATTTTCTTTGTGCTCAAGTCCTGGAGTGGGGATTTGAATCAGCAACATTGTAATTCAGAGGCGAGTGCGTTAACGAATGAGCCATGGCTGACAGTGAACACAGTCTATGAGATTGGAGCACATACATGTAAATTGTTGTCTCATATGCAACGTGTGTCTGCGCTCCAAAAAAGATATGGAGGTGGCTAATGGATAGAGAGTATATCATCTGTGGTGCACAGGAGGATGCCAGAGGATGGTCAGCTCAAAGGTGGGTTGGCGGAAGAGGGAAGAATACTGCATAGAGAATAGCTGCTCGGAAAGTGGACAAGAAGCATTTATCTGCTGGTAGGATTGTGCTGTAGGTGGCAATGGTGGATGATGATCTGTTTCGAGGTGTTCCAATTTCTTCCCCATCGAACAAGAATGAATTATACATATAATTGCAGGAGTAATGTTAGGAGTCCCTGTCAACAGGAAGCCCCATCTGTAATGCATAACTGAAAATTCAGCCACATGCTGCCCACCATATGCATTATCAAAAGACAAATTCCCCGCCAGCAGCATAGATTCAACATTATATATTTTCCAGGTTACTACAGTTCAAGAAATCACGTAGTCTCTAGTAATATCAATGCCCATGCCATTGCTGCTGCAACAACTACTTGCAATTATAAAGCATGGTTAATGTAATACAATGTCCCAAAGTGCTTCACAGAAAAGCAAAACAATTGACAAAACAGAGGGACAAGAAATACATACAGCTGTTTGTCATTTTAGCTTAAAAAGTATAGTACAGAGCTGAGCTATTTAAACAGCAGGCTTGTGAGGAGAAATTCAGTGAAGGAAGAACAAAGGAGGGAGGCAAGGAAGAAAACCTCTTTGAACACATTTAAACATGTAGCAAATGTCAGCATCACTAATTACAGCCAAATTAATTGCATATTCCTGCTGCAGAATGTGCAAATCACTCAAAACATATCAGAGCTACATTTACAACAGCTGAAGGCACTGATCATGAGAATGTTTCAAGTTAAAAACCTGCCACATTAAAGCAGGTTGGCTAATTTCAATTGGAAAGTTGAAACTGGATGTGCTACCACAACAATAACCTGTTGCACTGTTAAATATAGCTCATACATTCTTCTGTTCAAAATAAAACATCTGTTTTTGGAACATATTAAGCAATTATTCGTTTACCTGGTGACACCAACATAATGGGCATTGGTTTCCTCCTCCATTCCCATAGCAGCATTTCTCAGATAAGCCTGCAGAGAATCTATGAGCATTTGCAAAGAAACTCCATCCGTTGTCTGTTCAATAATATTATCCAGTTCATTAAGCATGTTCTGCAAAGTATTTTCTCCTTTCATCATGCATCTAAGGGCTTCTGGGAAGATAATCTGCCTGAAGTTGGTGTTTAGTTCCTGTTGAAAATCATATCCGGTGTTAACAAAAGGGTGAGCTATTTTAATGAAGTTATCAGAACAGTGACACCTGAAAAATTTCCCTTAGCTACACCAACCTGCAGAGAAGTGTACACTCCATTAGCCAAATAAACTGCTTCTGATGCTTCCATTGGGTTTGGGATGTCAAGGTCCTGTGGAACCAGCTGGCACTGCTCAAGGAGTTGTACAAGACAAGTAACATTACCACTCATACTACAGAGTTCCTCTAAAAACCAAGCACCATCTCTGGAAGTCAGATCGACCAGTTGCTCCCCAGCACTTGAAGCAGCTCCTTCCATCATAAGGTTCCGTCTACAACATAATAGAAAGTTTTAAATCTATACGCTAGCCATCAAGTTATTGCCAAGGCTCTCATTTTAACCTAAATTACTAGGTACAAGATGTCAAGCTACAGCGATAGCAGCCACAATTTTGATTTTTTTTTTAAAAAAAGTCCAAAACATCAGGTATTCAAACCAACCTGGTCACTATTTTTGCTGGAAACTGTTTTCCGCTTAAAACATTGTGTATTTGATAAAATAGGAATATGACAAATTTGGACAAAGACCATTAAAACAACCTGGAAACTTTTTTTAAAAAAAGTAATTTAAGTTAGACCAATTCTTAAGATAAACTGCAAGGTCTTCACTTGCTGCAGCTAACATCTAAGGTATGACAGACAGACTATACCTTGTTAACGTGCACAGGGCTGAGATTATGACACTAGCAAGGCTTAAGGAGCCCTCATCGCCATTTTCAAGAAGAAAAACTTTTATGCAGCGTTCGATTTCCTTTAATTGCTCTTCACAAACAGGAAGAGTTACTGATTCCTGCTTCAGACGCTCCACCTGTCTGATCAACCGACTGTTAACATCTGCTGCAAAATGCTGAAGTGTCATCTCCGTAGCAGTTATGAACTGACAAACTGTCGGGGGCTGCTGGGGAGCATATTGTATCTCATACCTAGAAAACAAGCATGTTAATATTGCTTATATTAAAGACATTCCGACAGTTAGCTTTATAACATATGGTAGTAGTTTACTGGTTCGTTGCCTAGAATGGCTTTGCACTAGATGCACATCTCAAATCAAATTTTATTTCTTCTGAAAGAGATTTGTAATCGAGTTAATCATTCCCATCAGGTGCTAGCAACAAGTATAATTTTGCCTCTTGCACCAATACGCTTTCAAGGACGTTTTTATCTGGAACTCTGGACCTCAAAGTTTCTCTCTTAAATGACAACAAACCTATTCTTCTGCGCATAGTTTTGCTATCATGTAGGAGAGTCATATATCCAAGTTTGGTGATGACACAAAAATTGATGGCATAGTAAGTGGTGTAGACAAGAGCATAAAATTACAAAGAGATATGGATGAACTGAGTGGGCAAAACTGGCAGATGCATTTCAAGGCAGTGAAACGCGAGGTCATCCATTTTGGACCCAAGGAGCATAGATCGAAATATTCTTTAAATGGGAGGTCCAAAGAAATTCAAGTGTCCACATCCATTAAACTGTACAGATCATTAAATTGTAGTGGTCAGGTACACCATTATTTTAAAGGCTACTGGAATGTTATCCTTTATATAGACGGTCAGAACAAAGGACAATTTTCTACAGATAGCCATCAGCCATAATCTCATTGAACAATGGTATAAGTTTGAGGGACAGTACTCCTATTCCTATATAAGATCTAGACAAAGAAAATGGCATGTTGAGAGGGGAAATAGAAGAATATCAAATTATTACACAAGTCTTTATAACCTCCCCACAAAAACATTTGCACATGTATGCAGGTTCAGTTTGCCAGGCCCTCCAGCACTTTCAAGTGGCCTTCCTCTTGTGTGGCTATAAACTTGTGTCAATCTTTTTGACCATAGGATTTTCCAACCACATCTCTTCTGTTTGTGTCTTCACCGAATCACTGGATAGTGAAAAGGAGGGGCACCATTGCTGATTTTTCCATTAATTCTATGAAAGGGAAACTATGTTTGACAAACCTAATGGAGATTCTTGAGGATATAACTAACAGAATAGATAAGGGAGAACTAGTGGACTTGGTGTATTCGGATTTTCAGAAAGCTTATGATAAATTTCCACATAAGAGGTTAGTGTGTAAAATTAAAGCACACAGGATTGGGGGTAATATATTGGCATGGATCGAGAATTGATTAGCAGACAAGGATCATAGAGTAGGAATAAATGGGTCTTTTTTGGATTGGTAAGTGGTGACTAGTGGGGTACCGCAGGGGTCAGTGCTTGGCCCTGGTTATTCACAATATATATCAATGATTTGGATGAGGGAACCAAATGTAATATTTTCAAGTTTGCAGGTGACACAAAACTTGGTGGGAATGTGAGCGATGAGGAGGTGTTAAGAGGCTTCAAGGTGATTTAGACAAGTTGAGTGAGTGGGCAAATACATGGCAGATGCAGTATAACGTGGAGAAGTGTGAAGTTATCCATGTTGGTAGGCAAAACAGAATGGCAGAGTATTACTTAAATGCTGATAGATGGGGAAATCACAAAGCAAGCATGCAGGTGCAGCAAGCAGTTAAGGAGGCAAATGGTATGTTGGCCTTCACTGTGTGAGGACTTGAGAACAGGAGCAAGGATGTCTTACTGCAGCTGTACAGGGCCTTGGTGAGACCACACCTGGAGTAGTGTGTGCAGTTTTGGTCTCCTTACCTAAGAAAGGATATACTTGCCATAGAGGGAGTGCAGTGAACATTCACCAGACTGATTCCTGGGATGGCAGGATTGTTGTCTGAGGAGAGATTGGGCCGACTAGGCCTGTATTCACTGGAGTTTAGAAGAATGAGAGGGGATCTCATTGAAACATTTAAAATTCTGACAGGAGTAGACAGACTGGATGAAGAGATAATGTTTCCTCTGGCTGCGGGGGGGCGGTCTAGAACAAGGATTCACAGTCTCAGGATACAGGGTAGACCAATTAGGACTGAGATAAGGAGAAACATCTTCACTCAGAGGGTGGTGAACCTGTGGAATTCTCTACCACAGAGGCTGTGGAGGACAGGCCGCTGAGTAAACTTAAGGAGGAAATAGATAGATTTCTGGACTCTAAAGGCATCTAGGGGTATGTGGAGAGAGCGGGAGTATGGTGTTGAGTTAGAGGATCAGCCATGATCATATTGAATGACGGAGCAGGCTCGAAGGGCCGAATGACCTACTCCTGCTCCTAGTTTCAATGTTTCTATCTAACTCAAGAGGCCAATATTAAGATTCCATTTACAAGTCCACTGAGGTAATCTAACTCAGCACCGATAATTCTATCCTATTCACGCTAACTGGCCACAGCAGTCTAATTTTCTCGCAAGCTCAAGTGAATTCCCATCTAACTTGTAACCACAATTCACACTATACTCACTTTCTATACAGTTCCTGACAGTGTTCCACTGTCATGTCACAAATCAATTCTTCCATCCATGTTTTCCACTGCTCCATCCTATGCTTCTGGAAAACAGCCTTTGGGTACTGCAGAGCCACAGCGGCATAGCTGTGGAGCTGTTCTAGGCAGCCACGCAAAATGGTACGACGTTGCTGTAGCAGGGCACCAACCTCTCCTTCCAACTGCTCACACTGACTGATCAGGTGTGCCTGGCCTGCATTCTGGAGGAACGTTGTAGCCGGTACGTAGCTTGGAGCCCCTATATCAAATCAAGGGAAGAAAATGTTCAAACCAGAAAGACACTTGATTGTAGTATTCAGTAATTAAATGACACGGAAGTTTAAATGTACCTTCATTTGTATAAGAGCACTGCTTTAGATTTTTACATTTTAAAGAGTTGGGAAAAGAATTCCCAAACAGCGCCAGTTGAGCTTTCATTTCAGTTCACCAACATGTAATGCTGAACATAAGCAGCATTGAGCTCAAGTGTCTGTTTATACATGTTGTCTGGGAAATGGAATTAGGTGGGTGCTAAAGTGCGTTTGAAGTATCTTCAATTTACCCACATGCAACATGTCAGCTATTTAGAAAAAAATCCTACGTTATTGGTGATAGGGTCATAGAAACGGCAGTTCTGTCATCAATGCCAAATTCAGGAAAAACCGGTTGAGGAAAATTCCCAATGGGCGGAATTTTCCCAGCCTGCTGGTGGCGGGCGTGATAGGTGGCGCGCGCGGAAAACATGGCGTGACCTACTTCGTGACGGCGTGAGGGCAGGTCACGATCGTCCGCTCAGTCCATAAACAGCAGGCCGTGGTTCCCACCATCAGTCGCTGGGGAGCTAATTGTAATACATCAATATATAATTAAAAGGCCATCTCGCCAGGCTCTTGGAACCCCGCTGCCCACGTCGGAGTGCCTGCCCGCGGATGTGCTTCACAACAGCACGATGGGATAAGGCCAATGACCAGGTCGGTGAATTTGTTGCCCATCCTGCGGCCACAGTGGTGGGGGGGGGGGGGGGGGGGGGTAGAGAAAATATCCGCCGGGCCTCTACAGCATCCAGCAGTCGCTTGAGGGACCCGTCTTTGAAGCGGGGGACTGCAGTCCTTTTTCCTTTGCTGGCTATGTTTTCTGGGCAGTGGTGGTAAGCTGGTGGCGATGAGCACTTTGCTGGCAGCTGCCTTTTAAAGATGGCAGCCGGTGTGATGCAACAACTGGGTGATGGCAAGCGGGTGAATGAGAACCCGCCCACCATGGAAACTGCGTGTTTCCCGGGAATTAATGAGGCAGGCTCGGGAAGAAATGGCGTGAAAACCCGCCATTTTCGTCAGCGGGTAGGGCTCCATTTTACACCCCCCCCCCCCCGCTACTGCACTTAGTGCAATTCTGCCCAATGCGCCCATTTTCTTAAATGGAAATGGAATGTGCATTAAGGCAGCATTTGCACCCTCACAAACAGAACTAATCCTGGGCATCTTGTTCTATAATGCAAAACTTCAGTCTACTCCACATGACAAGAGGGTCGACATTTGAAATATATAACTTTTGCAAAGCTATATGGCCTATTGTTGAAGTTTGTCTGTGTGGCCATTACCTAGGTCCAGTGGGGTGCTGATATCCTGAAGTAGACTTGCAAGCTGCGTAGCTTCTAGACTTGAAAAGGCAGCCTGATATTGTGCAATCCACTGTTCAAAGTCATTCAACTTCACCTGAATAGCATCCTGTACAGCCAACTGCTGAGTCTGGAGCTGGGTATGTTCTGAATATCTAAATGCAAGACAAACAGTTGTAGAATGGATGGCATTAGACTTGTTATGCTATTTCAGTAATTCTGCTCTTAAGACAAGAAAACATCTAACTGAATGTAGCCTTAACTGCCAACAGGAATACCTTGCGCCATAACAAAAAATGGGAATTACTTTTCCTTGAAAATCTATTTCCTCATTTCTATCTTTTGTTCTCAGCATCCTTCCCATTGCATAAGCAGTAGAAATAAAGATTTCACTTCAGAGGAATTAAAAAAAGTGTTCGTGGGATGTGGTTGTTAATGTAAAGACCAGCATTTATTGCCCATCCCCAACTGCCCTTGAGAAGGTAGTGTGCCGCTACATTAACTATGACTGAGCGGCTTGCTAGGCCATTTCAGAGGGTGTTAAGTGTCAACCACATTGGCGTGGGTCTGAAGTCACATGTAGGCCAGACAAGGTGAGGATCTGACGGTTCCTTCCCTAAAGGAAGTTACTGAGCCAGATTTTATTTATTTTTTTACAACAATCTAGTAGTTTCACAGTCAACGTTACTGAGGGTAATTTATTATTCCAAATTTATTTAAGTAACTGAATTTGAAGTTCCCAGGTGCTGTGATTTGTACTCATGTCTCCAGATCATTATTCCAGGGCTCTGGATTACTTGTCATGTGACATAACCACTATGCTACTGTATCCCCATAGGGGTATAAGGTCCCCTGATGTACATTGTCTTTAAAAAGGACAGGGCCAAAATGGAACTCAGCTATGAGTCTTTCCTGGTGGAATAGCTGGCAGCTCTCTACTTGAGTACGGTACCCTTAAGTGTGCCCACAGAATGGTAGCCAATCATAAGGCAGCACTGTCAGGAGGGGGAAAAGGAAAAACATGCTTCATTCAACAAGTATTCAATTGAAGTGTCCGCACTGCAGGATTAATCATGATCTTAAAAACAAAAAACATTTCCTTCAACTTAGTCTTCTGCACTCATTGCTCCCAATGCGGTTTCCTCTACATTGGAGAGACCAAACGCAGACTGGGTGACTGCTCTGCAGAACACCTGCGGTCTGTCCACAAGCATCACCCAGACCTCCCTGTCGCTTGCCATTTTAACACTCCACCCTGCTCTCTTGCCCACATGTCTGTCCTTGGCTTGCTGCATTGTTCCAGTGAAGCTCAACGCAAACTGGAGGAACAGCACCTCATCTTCCGACTAGGCACTTTACAGCCTTCCGGAATGAATACTGAGTTCAACAATTTTAGATCTTGAACTCCCTCCTCCATCCCCACCCCTTTTCCATTTCTTCCCCCCGCTCCCCCCCCCCACTTTGTTTTTACCAATAATTTATGTAGATTTTTCTTTTCTCACCTATTTCCATTATTTTTTTTATGTATTCCACTGATCATTTATCTATACCTTTTATGCCCTTTTAGTCTTATTTCACCCCATCCCCACTAGAGCTAGCTTGCTTGTCCTGCTATCCATTCTTAATTAGTACATTCTTTTAGATAATATCACTACCTTCAACACCTCTTTGTTCTTTTGTCTGTGACAGCTTTTGGTTATTTCCTCCTATCACTGCTTGCTTGTCCCTACAAGCCCCCCTCCCACCCCCTTAAACCAGCTTATATTTCACCCCTCTCCTATTTTTACTTAGTTCTGTTGAAGGGTCATGAGGACTCGAAAGGTCAACTGTGCTCTTCTCCACCGATGCTGCCAGACCTGCTGAGTTTTTCCAGGTATTTTTTATTTTAATCATGGTCTTTCTCTTTTGTTCTTCTCCTCCCTCTATATTTGCTTAAAACCTGTTACATCTTACTGAAACATTAACTTTTTCTCTCTCCACAGTTGCTGGCTGACCTAAGTACATCCTTCATGACAACCAGGGGATTTCACCAAAAGCAATCTTTGACATAGAGGTGTAACTGAAGATTTTTAAAAAAAATTTAAACTTCTGAAGATAAGCTGTGAATTAATGAAAGAATTTTTCCTTTTTATGCATTCTTCTCATTTAATCAGTAACAAGACATATTTTCCCCAGATTCTAAAATTGTGCTTCAGCTTAGACTTTCACTTCTTATAGTCCTACCCAGGAGAAATATCAAAATTATTCATTCTATCCACTGGAGCATGAAGGGACTTACTCCACCAGTACACAAGGACTGAGATTGAGAGATCAAGCTTGCTATCGCCAACTTTCAGTTATCCTTAGTGGTGACCAAGAGCTTTGAAATAATTCTCAGCGTCAGAGCTTTCAGCAAGTTTTCTGATCATTGAAAAGTTAGTTTTTAAATTTAACAAAGCTGCTATAAACAAGTAAGTCAGCAACATTACAGAACAACAGACCTTCCCCAGTCACTTGCCATTTCAACACACCATCCCGCTCTCAAGCCCATATGTTTGTCCTTGGCCTACTGCAATGTTCCAGTGAAGCCCAATGCAAACTGGGGGAACAGCACCTCATCTTCTGATTACAGCCTTCCGGATTTAACATTGACTTCAACAACTTCAGACCATGAACTCTCTCCTCTATCCTCACCCCCTTTTTAATCCCCTTTTCTACATTCATTTTTATTTTTTATCCACTTATTTTTATTTATTTATCCAGGGTTTAATCCCCTTCTATCCCATTTTGTAGCATTTTTTCCCCACACCACCGCCCTCTCCCTGCCACCCCATCCCCTACAGGGCCGCCTGTTACTTGTTCCATGTTGTTCTTTCACACAATGCTACCCTTGTTCTGCTAGTATCACAATCTGCTTCCTTGCCTTTATGCCACTATCAGCACCTTTCTTAGCCCTTACCATTATCATTTACACTTCCTTTGTCCTTTAGGTCATGGCATCTTTGTCAATCTCTTCCTTGTCCCCACCTATCGCTGGCCTTCTATTCAGCTCCTGCCCTACCCCCCTTAAACAATGTAAATTTCATCACATTTCCACTTCTCTTCAGCTCTGAAGGGTCATATGGACTCGCACATTAACTCTGTCTCTCTCTCACTCCACAGACACTGCTAGGCCTGCTGAGTTTTTCCAGCATTTTCTGTTTTTGTTACTGAATAATATGTACATTCCACCTGTATATGGCAGATAGCAAATTCAGCTTAGATTTCATACTGGTTTTATGGAGGTAAAATCGGAATCTCAAAATAAATTGCAAATACTCCTTCATAGCACCATAATTAAACTAAAAAAAAAAACTTTTGCACATTTTCTTTTTAAAAAAGACATACCTTTGTTCCAATGTGTGAGCTGGGTGGTCAGAAATATCAACAGCTCCTTCTAGAAATTCTATTTCCTCCAGCAGTTTGCCCTGCAGTTTCTCCACTTTTGTCAACTGTTCCTGGAGATTCAGATAATCCTCTAGACTTGTATCAAGTTTAGGAATAACTGCCAGCATATCATCCCTGTTCTTAAACCAGGTCACCTTTGTACAAGGAATGAGGGGAGGAAGTAAAAATTCAAGCCGTTAAGAAAATAAAACAAGAGGTCGAAACAAATACAGTTATCCCCTTCTGAATTTAGTTGAAACTTATTTTAAACCTATGTCTTTGTGCATACAAAATTGCTAAAGCCTTCAAAGTAGTTTGGTACCTGCCCAAAGTTTAGAATGGGGAGAAATAAAGCAAATCTGCAACTTGTTCCTAAATCTTTATTAATTACCCTACCATTAGCTGATTCTCCTCAATGGACCATTGGTTTTTTTTTAAGATATGGAGATGCACTGGAACTAACTGTGCCCTCTTGACACCCAAAGTAAAGGTTCAGTGATTTTCTTTGTTTTTTTCCTCCTTTACAGCAAGTAATTGCCGCAGTATCTATGTATAAATAACTCATTATCAGTCTCTAGCTGTGTTTGTTATGGAGTTTAATTTTCCTGACCTCCAATTACTCCAGACCTGGGAAGGCCTGGAACAGCCAAGTCTGTTGCACCTGCCCTGACCCAGTTATGTATATTTTACACCCTGGTTGGGTCCTGTTCCTGATAAATAAAGCGGAGCATAGCCACAAGCCTCTTGGATTGCACTGGGGATTCCTGAGGGGAATAGAAATTACCCAAGTGCAAAGGTCAAGATAACTGGCCCTATATGAACATAAGAATTAGGAGGGGTAGGCCACTTGGCCCCTCGAGCCATTCAATACGATCATGGCTGATCTGATTGTAGCCTCAACTCCACATTCCTGCTTATCTGCAAAAACCTTTCACCCCCTTGCTTATCAAGAATCTACCTCTGCCTTAAAAATATTCAAAGACTTTGTTTCCACCACCTTTTGAGGAAGAAAATTCCAAAGGCTCACGAAGAAAATCCCCATCTCTGTCTTAAATCGGCTTATTTTTAAACAGTGACCCCCTAGTTCTGGATTCTCCCACAAGAGGGAACATCCTCTTCACAAAGACCCTGTCAAGACCTCCCCAGGATCTTAAACAAAAACAGAAAATGTTGGAAAAGCTCATTAGGTCTAACATCATCTGTGGAGAGAAAAACAGAGTTAACATTTCGAGTCTGTATGACTCTTCTTCAGAGCTAAAGTAAAAACGTGATGAAATTTGTACTGTTTAAGGGGGGTGGGGCAGGTAGAGCTGGATAGAAGGCCAGCGATAGGTGGGGACAAAGGAGGGACTGACAAAGATATCATGGAACAAAAGGACAAAGAGGGTGTTAATGGTAGTGCTAAGGGCTAAAGGTGCTGATTGTGGCACTAAGGTAAGAAAGCAGAATATGATAATAGCAGGACAAGAGTAAGCACCTTGGAAAGAACATGAACAAGTAACAGATGGCCCTTTTGGGGGTGGTGTGGGGGGGAGGGGGTAGTGGTGGGAAAAAAAAGATCAAAAATAGGATAAAAGGTGGGGATAAAACAATGAATCAAAATGAAAACAAATAAAAGTAAAAATGAATATTGAAAAAAAAAAAGGGGGGTGGGGGATGGAGGAAAGAGTTCATGATCTGAAGTTGTTGAACTCAATATTCAGTCCGGAAGGCTGTAAAGTGCCTAGTCGGAAGATGAGGTGCTGTTCCTTCAGTTTGTGTTGGGCTTCACTGGAACAATGCAGCAGGCCAAGGGCGAACATGTGGGCAAGAGAGCAGGGTGGTGTGTTGAAGTGGCAAGTAACAGGGAGGTCTGGGTCATGCTTGCAGACAGACCGAAGGTATTCTGCAAAGCGGTCACCCAGTCTGTGTTTGGTCTCTCCCATGTAGAGGAGACTGCATTGGGAGCAGTGAATGCAGTAGGCCAAATTGAAGGAGGTGCAAATGAAGCTCTGCTTCATCTGAAAGGGGTGTTTGGGTCCTTGGACAGTGAGGAGGTAAAGGGGCAGGCGTTGCACCTTCTGCAATTACATGGGAAGGTGTCGTGGGAGGGGGACGAGGTGTTGGGGGCGATCAGAATCTTATATGTTTCAATCAAGTCGCCTCTTATTCTTCTAAATTTCAGCAGATACAAGTCTAGCCAGTCTAACATTGCCTCATAAGCCAACCTGCCCATTCCAGGCAGTAGTCTATATATCTCCATCTTTCTCAGGACAAGCCTGCCTGCAAGTACTAAATGTGCAGAATCTCAAACAAGACGGGAGGCTGAGAATATTTCATTCCATCTCATTTACAGCTCTATGGGTGGTCCATGCCTACTGCATATGCACATCTAGCACATTGTAGCTCCATCTCACTTCTCTGCCTCCACATCTCCAAAGAAAACTGCAGAAATCCTAGTGCATTAACAAGGCAAAGCCTCGGTAGATACCATTTTACTTTTCTCCCCCCTCAGGAAAATGGATGTCTCCCAAGAACAAAGACTAGGAGGTTTGAACTAGATATCCGAACACTTCCCTCAAAATAGTTTAAATAAAACATTTCAGTTAAACAAATTAAAAATGTCCACTGAAAATTAAGTTGGCATTCCTAGCTTTGAACTCAAAGTAAAGATTTGTTATATCTGGAGGGTTATATAGTATTCTCACTACTGGATACCTTAATTTCAGCAACCCTTGAAGAGAAAAGGCTGCGGGTAATGTCTCGTTCCATCTCCCTCTTGCTCTGTTTACTCTCAGCTTGCTGACCTCCTCCACCATATACAGCACCAGCAAATCCAATTTCACCACCCGCAGTCCAATCCACCAATGGATCATACACAAACGCTTCCAGCAACGTCAAGAGAGTCTCTCGACCACGTCGCATTATTTGGACGACCTATGGGGAACAAAAATAAAACAACGGTTGGCTGGAAGAAATTGAAGAACAGTGTTGGCAAGTACTTTATTTAATGATGTGATCAGCTTATGAACGTGTATATATGCAGCACATTAACTTTCAGTTAACTAACCTGTTCACTAGAAAGTCTGAACAATCCTTCAACTCCAGTCACACCAAGTGCTGTTTCAATATTTTGAGTCATTCTGAATGGAACCTTCTCAGGAACTCTTAGACTTTTGCCTAAAAATTTAAAGCAAATAAAAAAAATCCCATTGTACAAACAGCAGGATAAAATGACACTACAGAAAAAAAAATCAGAATAAACATAAGTACCTTTTTCAAAGCAAACATTGTAGTCAATGTGTACCACTTCTCCAGTTGTCATGTCTATAAGTACATTATCCAAGTGCCTGTCACCAAGTCCAATTATGTAGCCCACCATAGACATAACTGCAGTTGATCTTGCATATGACTGTGAATAAAATAACATTCATTACCGAGACATCACCAGAATGAGAAAAAAATCAAATAATTCACTTTCTTAGCATTAAATGCACTATAGACGTGAAAGTTATGTTGTAAAACGCCCCAAATGTCCCAATAGGAGAGTTATCATAAAATTTGACACTGAATCACACAAGATGAATTAGGTCAGGTGACCCAGGTTTTAAGCACTTTGGAGGGACAGAGAAATGTTTAGGAAGGGAATTCCCAAGGCTAGGTCTTCGGTAGCTAAAGATCAATGATCGATTCACACAACTGTAGTGTGGAATACCAGAAAACAAAACTACAAAATTGGAAAACTGTTGGTTTTAAAAAAAGCTAACTCTATATATGAATGAGATAAAAAATATCATCCTGAAACTAGCTGCTTTGTTGCATAGAATGGAGGTGAATAGTCAAGGGGTGATGGTTCCACCAGACAAACAGGTTTCTTGGTCTGCATTTTCCTGCTCATGAAGATTCTAAGGAAACTTGCAAGAATCAATCAGCTTTCAACAGTTTTCAGTATTTGTTAAATTTACAAGATTACTCCACGAAGCTGTTTTACAACTAATTTGCTGGTTCTCATTTCTGAGGCTAAGTGGTAGATGGACAGAATGATCCTCAATTATCTTGGGTTTCTTGCTTGTTCATAATGATGCAACCGTCTAAATAAGCAAGCCAGAGTTGGAGAAATAACAAGAACCAACTCCAGGCTTACGCTTCTGTGCATTAAAGGTGCCAGCTTTTAGAAGAAACATTAAACCGAGGCCTCATCTGCCTGTTCGAGTGTGTGTTAAGTGATCCTTGTTATTCAAACTGCAGGAAGATCTCCAAGTGTCATGGCCAATATTTATTCTTCAGCCATCACCACCAAAAAACAAATTAAATCAACTAACAGCTGGGGCCTTGTGTGCAGATTGGCTGCCACAATTACCTCAAAAGTAATACATTGGCTGTAAATAGCTTTGGGATGGCCAGGGGGTGTGAAAGGTGCTTTATAAACACAAGTTCCTCCCTAGCTGTTCCTCCACCAAATAAACAGAGCAGAACAATGAAGGCAGAGTACTATTCATCTAAAGAATCAGACACGTTTTGTGGAATTTCGATAAGGGCTTCAAAATCACAAAATGGAAACTTGTTGATTACAAATCAACAATTGGTGATCTTTATTGCAACAATTCAGTTAAACACAATATGTTTTTCCAAGTGTAGAGTGTTAGAGTGTTAAGTCACGTGTCCCACGACTCAAGCTCAGGTTCAAGCCCTGACCCCATATCGGAATTCACTCTTGAACTTAGAAACAAGAGGATTTTCAGTGAACGCTTCTTTTGGAATAAAATGATTCTGGTAATCAATCCAAGAGGGCACTTATTTTATTGTGCCCTTTACACTAACCTCCTTGACCAAACGTTAATTGTTATGAACCTTTATAATATCAACAAGGTTATCTAGAAACACTTTCGTAAAGTTGTAGACTTAAAAGGCTGAAAGAGGAGAGAAACATTTCCTGAAGAAAGAATAGGTCAGGGTACTGCACTGAACCACTAAGTGTCCCAAATTTAAACTTAACTTTGGTATCACCCAAATGGCCCAGTGAAAACCTGGGAATAAATGAACTTCAGTAATTACACCAAATGATCACCAATTACAAATGTGCTGGTCCATGCAGACTGATCGAGCCAAGCATAAAAATGTTAGATTATCAACTGCCTAAAATATTGGTACAGTTTTGGTACAATTCTTTGAGAAAATTGGGCCATTTCCCTCAAAATTCAAATACACATATAATTTTGATTGATTTCTTATATATGAAATACTGTTCAAATGTGGCAAACATGCTAGTGTTGCTGCATTCTATATATTTTTGCCCAAATGTTTCACTCATACATGCATCATACAGGAATTACTTAAATATGGGTGGCCAATTAACACTTAGTGCCTTTTCACTCAGGGCTTTGAACGTTTTGGAAGGTTTTTCTCATACCTGTGTAACATTCCACCACTCATCTGGAGTGGTACATGAGCACCACAGCTCTTTTGCAAGAAGATTTGGTGGTGTGGACTCCATCAGTTCTTCTAAGACTGAACTCATCACACTTAAAGGCCAATCACGTCGCGAGACATCAAGAGTAAGACCAACTGATTTTAAAGCTGGTCCAATTTTGCTGTAGTACAGCTCACTGGGCCGTGGTACTAAAGCAGGATTTTGAGTCGCCTGGTAAGAATCTTGGTTCTGCAAAATTGAGCAATTAAAATCTTACATTTACATAAATTTTCAGAGAAAGCAAACGCATAACTTTGGTGGCACAAACTCAAGGAAGCTGATTTTAAACCCCACTCCGCCCAGCGAGAAAGGCTTTGGCAGGAGTTCAAATTCAACAATACTATCTCTCGGCTCCAACCCACTGCCTTCTCAGCTATTTAAATATTTACTACTCTAAATCAGGTCATTGATAAGGCTCCTCCAAAGGCAAGGGCTGAGCTAACATTCAAAAGTCGATGGCATCAATGCCACAACGTAGAATTAATTGAAGATCGAGGGGAAGTTTGACCAGGAGTCAACAACTGATCAACATAATTATTTAAGATCTGCTCCTTTCAAATTCCTTGTGGGCTTTAAGGAGTAGGAGTGCTCTCCCCATGTCCTTCTCGAAGTCCATGAGTCTCTCCTCCAAACAGATCTCGCTGGAACCCCCATTCATGGATGTTCTGCAAAGACCTCTTTTCACTGACTGTCAGGCACCGTACCCTCGGGTCCCTGGCTCCAAACTCCAATTTGGTGGGTATCGGGCATGAGTCAGCAAGGAGTTACCGTACATGCCAGTGTATATGTCGACCTTTGAAGCCTCAAAAAATTCCTCCAAAAGTGAGAGTCAACTTAGATGCTGAGGATAAAAGCCAGCATGGGTGATTGCCATTTTGAAATATCATTGGTACCTGACAAAGAGTGGGCTTGTCTTAAAACTCTTGCACATCTACACAACACAGCCCATATACGCCTGATCCCTTGTGCCCAGTTATAAGATACAAGTGAGTAAAACATGCGTTTGTGGGGTGATAAATTGAGGCTGACTTCACGGTATAGGGGGTGAAAAGGTTGGGGGGAGGCTGGGGGTGCGGTGGGTCAACTTATACATCGAGTATATGCAAAAAGGGGATTTTTAGGGATAGAAAAAAATGGGCATCCACTTGACTTAATATGCCACGATTTACAGTATTTAAATGAGGCCCCTGCCATTGAGATTGTCAGGAACTCCACTTCTCTGACCTTGGTCTAACCACAAGCATCAAATTCGAAAACGTATAGTCTACCTTCTGTGCCTGTAAAGTTGCTTCTCTTTGTTGCCAACGCTTGTAAAGCCCAAAAAGTGGAGTAGCACCATCCACCCACTGAATGAGCCCAGACCTTGTACCTAATGGTGTTACAGAATAATGCCTGGCATGGAAACGTGGAGTCTCCTGGTGATTAATTTTTATAAACATGGTATTTACAATTGACAAAAACTGCATTATTCGTTCATCCAGATGCAAGTCTTCCAGCCCTGTGGACAGACAGAAAAAGAAATGCTCTGGTCATTTACATAAAAAAAAATTGGTAAGGTTCAAATTTCAGAGATAATTTTCATAAGAAATGTTCAACTCAAACTCATTAAGGTTATGACTACACAATTTGAAATTAAATTTAAAAGTTCAAAGTCAGTAATAAGGTCTGGATTGCCAAAGGATTTAGAACTAATTAGAACTAGAAAACACCTAGTGTGCGAACCGAATTTGAAAACATTTTGCTCTACCTATTGCATCTGTGAAGTCGCTTCTCGCTTGACAGGATGTGTGACAAGTGTAGCCCCCTTGACCTGGTCTGCTTATAAATCTATTAAAGCCAGATGCTGGGGAGCCATCACTAAGCTACCAGGCTCATACAGCTATTATTCTTGATCCACAATTGAAAAATGAACCAAGGTGATTATAATCTTGTTTTTCAATGGCTCTAATTCACTCAAGAGAGCACAATGATGGAAGTCAGAAGACTCCAACAGATAAAGACAACTGTCCCCTTTGGAATTGCTGATGGCGTTTCTGACCTGAGGTTAGGTGGAGTCTTCAGATAAATAAAGTTTTTAAGAGCACTTTCCTTTTAAAATCAGGGCGTCAGTCAAGGGTAATACTTGTACACTCAAGCAAACTGGAAAGCTGCCGTAATTTGGCAATAACGTGGGGAAATGTTTAAAATGTTTTAAGTGAAGATTTCCTGTTTTTTCCCCTGCATTCATTGATGGGCTAGTTTAATTTGATAACGAAAAGATTTCTAATTTTAAGGGAGCAGTTGGGGAGAACAGTGTAGATACGTTTAATCAGAAGTTACATAAGCATATGAGGGAGAACAGAATGGAGCGTTAAGTTGACAGAGATAGGTGAGTGTGGAAGGATGCTCGAGTGGAGCACAAACATAAGCGTGGATTGGTTTGGTTGCATGGCTTTATTTCGGTGCTGCGTATTCCATATACGTACTTTTCCTGAAATTCTACACCGGGGGAAAGAGCTCCGAAACTGGTCCTTCCTGAAACTAAATTACATACAAGTTCTAACAATGGGACATAACATTTGTCAAAACAAGGAGCACAATAAACTGTTTCTATTCCACCCATCCCTCAGATCCCACCTAGTGAGAATAAGGGGGAAACTGCAACTTTTATTAAACTTGATGCGGTCCTTAGTGTAAAACATAGACATCTTATTCTCATTTCACCTTTAAACAAGTATGGGTAGTTTTTCCCATCGGACCCCAAGAACATGAGTTTCTTTGGTTTTGTTTTGGTGGGAAGGATCGTAATGGTACTGCCGACACTCTGAATAGTGACTGCATCCCTTGCTGAAATTTCACCAGGCAAGGCAATTTCTGTGCTGGACATCGCTGCCATTCGCGGACTAATTTCCTCCAGATGCAACAGGTAGCTGGTACGTTTCTGAGCTCTCTGTTGCAAGTTCAGCATTATCTGCAATGCATTAAAAATGATGTGCGTTATTTTACGTTTCAAGGTTTCTTTTATATTTACATGAAAACTTAAGAAAAATAAAACAAAATCTTTGCTTTGTGCCAAGTGACATCAACAACTTAATATTTTTATAAGCATATTTAGCATAGTGCTCTTGTTATGCACCTGGGCATGCTTTACTTCCAGTAAAAACACACCACACCACAGATTGAGATAAAGACAGGTGATCAATAATTTGATCAAAGAAATAGATTTCAAGGAACATCTTGAAAAAGCAGAGAGGGGTAGAGGCACAGAGAAGCTTAGGGAGGGAATTCCAGAGCTCAAAGCCAAGGCTGTTGAAAGCACCACTTTGAATGGTGATTAAAATCAACGATGTTGAAGAGGCTAAAACTAGAAGAATGCAGAGGTGCATGCTTTAGGCTTGCAAAGTTGGAGGAAGCAACAGAAATAGGGAGGAGTGAAGAGTTATCTGAAAACAAGAACGAGGATTTTAAAATTGAGATGCTGTCAGATGAAGTGACAATATAAAGTGCAACACCATCAATATCTCCCTTCTACTGTGGCCAGGCTTCCTAACTCAACCTTGTAAGCATGTCCTTTAACATCATATTCACAGTTTCTATCCAGAAGTCAAGTAATACAACACTGAAGCTAACATAATGATTAAAATATATAGTCTTAGACAACATAGTGAATTTCTAGAGAATCAAAATCCCAGCCAAATACAAAGAAATTGAAACACCAACATTGAACACTTGCACAAATTCCCCTGACCTTCAAGTGGCTGTAGTATGTTTATTTCGAGAAAAAAAACTGATTGGAAAAGAACAAAATTCAAAAAGTACATCCCACCGTATTGTGCACACATTCCCCGAGATAGCTTCTACTTATTAAAAACTTGTGAAAGGCCCAGTCAATTATGTTCTTCCATTGGCAAACTATTCTGCTGTAAATCTTACCTGTTTAAATGGCAACCAACTGTTGCTAGGATTAGCAGGATTTGATGGGGTCTTCAGCTTTTCCAAAGCATTATTAATTGGTTCTCCATAGGTGTCCTGAAACCATTTTTCATGAGGAGTTTCTGCTTGAGCTGAAGTAATGCTGCACACATGTTCCAGAGCAAATACCACTGGCTTCATCAAAGCCGTGTGCTTTTCCCTCATAATGGCTATCTTCTCTTCCCTAAAAAAAGTAGTTAGGACTGAAACAAGGTCTTTTAAACAGTAAAACACATCAACCGCTCACTCAAAATTAGCCCAATGTTTCGATTGAAATTCCACAAACATTACAGATAATACTTCACCTAACGCCATAAAGGTGACACAAAAGGATAGTCACAAATAATGTATTAACAAGGCTCTACAGTAGTCCAATCCGTTTACCTGTACGCAAACAGAGCTGCACACCCAGTTTAACACATTCAAATCTAATCGAAAAACTTGTCCAATTTTGAGGGAAAAGGAAAATTACAAAAGGATTCAAGACAGTTTTGAACCAAATGGAGCTGCTCATTCATTATGGATCCAGTTTGCCAAATTAGCCATTACAACAGATAAAATTAGGAAATGATTTATATCCTTCAAATATGATCTCTATCAAAAATAAAAGATTAGGAAAGACAGGAATTATTCTCCATATTTATTTCCATTACGTAGATCAGTTCCATTAAAACTCAGATACTGAAAACTTTCTGCAAATTGTGCTAAACAATACTGTAATGATGCACCAATATTTTGACATTTCCTATTCTATTTACACTATGGCTAGTCCCAAAAAAAGTAGTTTGAATTGAATATTTTGCATTCCTAATACAACTACTATAGGGTTAAACTAGTTCGGTTGGATTCAGCCAACTTTGAAACACTTACTTGCGAAGCGTATTGTTGTTTTGAACCCTCTTCACCTCATCCTCCAATTGCTGAATGCGTCTTAACACATGCATGTGTTGTTGTTGAAGAACTCCAAGCCAGAGCTCATCCCACAGTACAGTAATTCTCCGTAACTCTCCAACTAACATCTGTACCTGCAGTGCCAGCATATTAAAAAGTTGAAATAGATTAATTCTTATAATCTAAGAGCACCACAAATTCAAAAACTTGTGTTAAATGACCACTACTAAGTTTTCAGATTGTTGTTATTAAGTCTATATTTCAGTCAGGTCTCAAATTGTAGTCACTCCAGTTTTAAACAAAAACATCCTCAATTTTCAAATGAGCATAGCTTGGCAAGGTCATAAAAGGTTAAAATACAAGCAACTGTGGCTCTTTAATATTTACCAAGTATAGCCAGAATCTATGTCAATCTGCTATACACGATATGTTGCCATACGCTGCATAATCCCATAACTAAAATGTCAGCATCTCACTTAACACCTACTCGTCTTTAGCAGTTGATTCCCAAACTTTAATGTTTGAACAATGATAAGGCAGTAGTACAAATAGTTTGTTTTTAAGCAGAAACTTATCAGTGGAAATAACTGGACTGTGTAGAGGAATTAAGAGTGTTGCACTCTTAATTTACACTCTACTTTTTAAAGTTATTGATATAGAAGTTCTTCATATCTCAAGTTTGGGAGGAAAACTTGAGGGGAGGAGTGGGGAGAAAAGGGTTAAAATATTACAAGTTGCGTGCACAACTAATTACATAAAATTGTCAAGGACAGTGGTTGCTATTATTTCACAAAACATTCTTAGAGAAGGAAAGGTGGAGATATTGAAACTTTTTTTTAATATATAAAAAGAGTTTGCTATTTCAATTTGAAATATAGCACTAGATTGATGGCATTTTCAGGTTATTAAACATTCTGAAATGCGCTAACATATTTTACGCAATAAATTTCACTAGATCACGCAATTCAGCAACTGACATCCCTGCATTACATAGCTTAATTTTCCAGCCTCAGTCACTGGTCTGGAATTCAATTAAAAAAAATCTTTTGAATGCTGTCATGCAGCTTTCTTATGCCTGCTGATAGCAATCAGGAGGAAGAAGTACATCTTCACTTCTTTGCTCTGGATTTGAGCTGACCAGCTTCCAGGTCTGGACAGATTTTGGATTCAAAGAAAAAAAAAATCAATGGAGTTGAACAGTTTGAACAAAACAAAGAAAATTATAATGTGAACTGCAGTTTAGGGACAACATTCACAGTACCTGTAAAACCATGGTAGGATTTGCAGATGACAGCTTATCTACTATTGTGCTATAGCAGTCCTGCATCATGGCTTGATCTTCATTAAAACAAGCTTTCTGTTCATCTTTGATACTATCCTGTGATCCAGGAGGACTATTTTCTTCACATTCGCCTCCAGATAGGGCTTCAGCCTGGATATTACTCAGCAGGGTAGGAATTGCAGATGACAATTTGGCTCCTGAAGGAGTAGTAGTACAACATTTCTTTAGATGTGAAAGAACAAGATTAACTAGAAATAAATTGAACTGACATAAAAGGCAACAATCTAGATTAGCCATCAGAAAGCAGCTTTCCTAACATATGCTTCCATATGATGCTAAGGGCTACTTGATGCTATTAATTAGGCATGATTGAGGCAAGTTTACTTCTCTCATGACGACAAAATATTCAACACAGAAGTATGGGAAAGAGGACACTGATCTATCAGCTAACTAGGCAACAAGCACATATCTTTGGTTGTGATGTTCTATATAGCCAACAGGGATTAAATGATCAATGAAAACAGAAAATTTATGCTGGAAACAGTGAAAAGAAATCTTTGTGGAGTAAAAATGAAAAGTGGATTTTGTGTGTTCCAGCTTTGATAATGCACAAAAACAATGTTTCAACAAATTTTACTTGGTTAGAGTAACTAACTTTATTCAAAGAAAGAGAAATTAAGATTTCTGTAAACTGTAGAGCATATATTCATTATCACTAATGACCAGTAGCCTAGTCAATTGCAGGTTAAGCCTTAGATACAGACAGAAGTGTTAATTACCAGAGGACTGGGATTCACCACTGAGTGATATTGAGCCAACAATAGCAGGATACAGAATAAGATGAGGGGAATCCTGAGCCACACGACACAGCAAATTGCAGATGCTCTGACGTACATATACCTCAGGGTGATTCAAACGCGAGAACAGCTGTGGAATAATACCTGAAACAAAGACCAGGACAAAATGTAAACATGGTTGGCAAATAGTAAACAGTGCTGAGTTAAGATACACAAGCATCATTATAAATTCAAGTCCTTAGCATTTCTAAATATTTAACTAGCACAAAACATTTGTTGTTCTCAGCACTGTTCTTTCGTGCAAGTGTATATTTTATAATAACAGTATTTAGCATAACAGTGTTAAGCTAACTAGGTTGATGACAAACTATTGCTAAATGAAGGCAGTTGAAGATAATATAAAACTCAATTCTACTTGCTGCGCCCAGATCATTACCATTAAAAACCAGTGTGAAAATCAGCATTTTTGCTCTTCCAATCCGAGTGAAAATGATGTATTGTTGCATTATCAACTTCAGCTGCATACAAAAAGCTAAATGAACCCTTCAAGCTTTCAGAATTGGTATGCTTCACCTGTTCCTATGTGCCCCTGCAAAGTTTCTGTACAGTCCAATGGCTGGCATTTTATTGAAGTGTCTCACTTTTTATTGTGCAACACTTCAAGGGTAAGACAGGGAGTGAACACAGGGCACTGTTCCTTTAATAATTCATATCTGTCTATAATTACAAGTTTACGTTTGAGATTAAACACTGAGCACATTCCGACAATGATCTCTTCTTCAACAAAGCGGCAGACAGAATTGTGCGCCTAATAGCCCTCTAGGAATCACCGACACCAGAGACTTGCAAATTACATCATATTCCTCAGTTGTAACTATTACTAAACCCCTATATTTTGGCAACCTTCATAACATCTGATGACTACTGTGAAGTTTCATCACATTTCAGCTCATTTGAACTCTCCATATGTTTTGAAATGCTTTGTATTACTTTGACATTTCCATAATGAAGGCATTAATTTGGTAATACTTTAATTATATGAAGCCTTTGTTTCACTGAGTATAAAGGGATTTTACAAATAAGTGACAAATAGATTTGCATCTAGTAGCTATTAGGTAGGCGACAGCCATTGTGGGCTTTCAGAACTGTTTCCTGTTGGCTATCTATAATTTTCGGTCAACTGAACCAGATTGTTGATT
Organism: Carcharodon carcharias; assembly: GCF_017639515.1. Lineage (NCBI taxonomy): Eukaryota > Metazoa > Chordata > Chondrichthyes > Lamniformes > Lamnidae > Carcharodon > Carcharodon carcharias. The sequence goes on along the minus strand of NC_054481.1, from coordinate 3,449,523 downwards.
AATAAAAACAAAAAACCGCGGATGCTGGAAATTCTAAACAAAAACAAAAACACCTGGAAAAACTCAGCAGGTCTGACAGCATCTGTGGAGAGGAGTACAGTTAACGTTTCAAGTCGGTATGACTCAGTTCTGTCGGAAGAGTCATACGGACTCGAAACGTTAACTGTGTTCCTCTCCACAGATGCTGTCAGACCTGCTGAGTTTTTCCAGCTATTTTTGTTTTTGCGTTGATTAATAAACTTTGAGGCAGACACACAGCCAAACAGTTTTCAAAACCAGCAGTAAATGACAGTTATATGAACTGGATACAATATATTATTGCTGCCCTTAATCACATGTTTGAGTTTCCAAGTGTGCCAGAAATATATTACAGGGAGCATGCTCCCAAATCAATATTTCTCCGAGGCCACAGGGGCACTTTCCTGTCTGTCCCCCATAACCCGCGACTCTCTCATCTATCAAAAATCTATCTTTTTTAAAAAATTAATTTATGGGATATAGGTATCACTGGTGAGGCCAGCATCTATTGCCCACCCCTAATTGCCCTTGAGATGGTGGTGATGGGCTGCTTTCTTGAACCACTGTAGTCCATGTGGTATAGGTCCATCGACAGTGCTGTTAGGGAGGAAGTTCCAGGATTTTGACCCCCGAGTAAGTTCAATGACCCAGCCTCCACTGTTTTCTAGGAAAGAGAATTCCACAGAATAACGACCATTTAAGAGAAAAACTCCCCTCATTTTGGTCTTAAAAAGGAAATATCTTATCCTTCAACTGCGTCCACTAATTCTAGTCTCTTCCATAAGGGGAAACATCCTCTTAGCATCCACCCTGTCAAGTCCCCTTAGGATCTTGTACGTTTCAATAACGTTTCTTCTAACGTCCAATATAGGCCCAAATGTTTCTCCACAAGATAAGCCCTTCATCCCAGGAATGAGTCGAGTGAATCTTCCCTGAATTGCTTCTAACGCAATTTTATCCTTTTTCAAATAAGGAGACTAAAACTGTAGACAGTACTCCAGATGTGGTCTCAGCAACACCCTGTACTTCTGAAGTTAAACTTCTACTTTTATGTTCCATTTCCCCTACAATGCCAGCATTCCATTTGCTTACCTAATCACTTGCTGTACCTACATTCTAACTTTTCTAAATTCATTTACCAGGACACCCAGATCCCTATCACTGGATTCTGCAATCTCTTTCCATTTATATAGTATACTTCCTATTCTTCCTGCCAAAGTGAACAAATTCACATTTATCCATATTCCATCTGCCAAATTTTTGCTCACTCACTTAACCTGTCTATATCCCTTTGCAGACCCTTTACCTCCTCGACAACTTGCTTTCGTACCTACCTCTGTGTCACCAGCAAATTTAGCTAAGCATACATTTGGTTCCTTCAACCAAGTCATTGATATAAATTGTAAATAGTTGAGGCCCCAGCACTGATCCCTGTGGCAATGCTCTAGTTACCACATGCCAACCACAAAAAGACCCATTATCCCTTACTCTTTGCTTCCTGTTAGATAATCAAACCTTCATCCATGCTAATATCCCTGCCCCCTACACAAGTGTTCTTATCTTGTATAGTAACTTTTGATGTGATATCTTATCAAATGTCTTTTAGAAATCCAATTGCACATCTACAGGTTTTTCTTTTATCCACCTTGCTTGTTACTTCCTCGAATAACTCAGTTAGTAAAACACGATTTTTCTTTCACCCTGATCCCATTATGATTTTCTAAGTATCCTGCTATAACCTTCTTAGTAATGGATTCTAATAATTTCCCTATGACGGATATTAGACTAACTGGCCTGTAGCTTCCTGATTTGTCTCCCTCCTTTCTTGAATAAAGGTGTTACATTTGCTATTTTCCAATCCTCTAGGACCCTACTAGATCTAAGGAATTTTGGAAGATTATAACTAATATCTCTACCATCTCTCCAGCCACTTCTTTTAAGGCCCTAGGATGAAGGCCATTTGGTCCTGGGGAATTGTCAGCCTTTAGGTCAAATAGTTTTCCCCAGCACCCTTTCCCTAGTGATAGCGATCATTTTAAGTTTCTTCCTCCTTGCACCTCTTGATTTTAAGTATCCTTGAAGTTTTCTGAGTCTTCTACAATGAAGACAGACACACAATACTTGTTCAAGCCTCTGCCATTTCCTCGTTTGCTGTTATCAATTCCCCAGACTCACTCTCTAAAGGACCAACACAATTTAAGTTCCTCTTTTCCTATTTAAATACTTAGAGTTTCTACATGTTTTTATATTACTGGGTAGCTTTCTCTCATACTCTTTCTCCGTCTTTCTCTTTTAAGTCATTCCTTGCTGGTTCTTAAAATCTGTCCAATCATCTGACCTACCAATAATCTTTATAGATTTATACAGCATTTCTTTCAATTCAATACCTTCCTTACTAAGCCATGGATGATGCATCCTTTCAAAGAGTCTTTCTTTCTCACTGGGATAAATCTTTGAGAGTTATTAAATATCTCCTTAAAAGTCTATCATTGCATCTCTACAGTCCTACTTTTTAACCTAATTTCCCAGTTCATTTTAGCTAGCTTTGCCTTTATACCCTTATACTTAGCTTTATTTAGGTTTAAAACACCAGTCTTAGACCCGCAATTCTCCCCTTCAAACTGAACATAAAGTTCTATCATGTTATGACCGCTGTCACCTCGAGGCTCCTTTACCATGAGGTTGATTAATTCTGTCATCTAGCTGAGGTTGGGAGACTCCATCAGTCTAATGAAACCCTACATACAAGTTATATCATAGATTCTTTTATCACTTTATTATTACTGACATATTGAGCATTGTCTATGTTTCTGCATCAAGGACATAAAGGTTAAGTTCTTTAAACCACCCTAGCTTGATTTATTGCTTTTTTTGCTTACCTGTAACTTTTAGTAAATCTATCCACTATTAGGTATTAGCCTAAACCAAGGTCTGATTAGAGTTTATACTACAATTACACAAAACCTGACAGATGACAAGATCCCAAGTTGCTTATGCAATAAGTTAAATACAACATAGGTTTCTGTTCAACTGCTTGGCAATGTTATAATACCATATATTAGGTTTCTCCTTATGAAATACAGTTCATAAGGGAAAAGAGTGACTCTTGATACGGAACCCAAAGACATATTACATGGAATGTACAGCACAAAGGAGCAAAAAGGTGCAAGCCAGTGTTTATCTGTTTCACACAAGCCTTCTAACAGCTTATTCATCTAATCCCAACAAATACTTCTATTCCTTATTCCTCAAATTTATCAATCTTCCCCTTAAATGCATCTACGCTAGCCACTACAACCAGTCCTTGTGGTAGAGAATTTTGCATTTGAGGTGACATACAACAATGCTATGTAGGACTTGCCTCTCCAGGGAGCTGTGGGGGTGGTGGCTAGACCATGTTCCAGGCCCTCCCTGAGTTCGCCAGCATGCTTCACTAATAATCTTAACAACCTTAAAGTAGCCATAACAATGACATCATCATTGCTTTGCTTGGTGGGTGCATTATTAAGTATCATCTTGGGATCTTCACCATCTACATGAACCTGCAAAGATAATGTAGCAAAACATTAAAATTCAATTCATTTTACTTTCCAAAATTAATTGGTTAAACACAGGCTGCCAGGTTCAATTGCATCAGATTTTGCAATACATTGCAACAGTAGGCAAAATTCTCAAAGTATTTAATGTTGAGGGCGATACAGGACAAAATGGAGGAAATACACAAAAGGAGGAAAGGAGATATGAAAGCAGATACAATGCTATATAAACAAAGAAAAATCTTAAATCAAAAGTAGACTTTCCTATTTGTTCAACTTCCACAATAACATTCCATCAACCCACCTAAAGTTAGCATGCTCTTAAAGAAATGTTATCATGCTGTTACCATTATAACCAGACTCATTTTAAACTGCATTAGTACTTTTTCCTCTGTTGTTAACAGTCATACTCTCAAGGACAAGATTTTCTTGGATGTGGCCCTCAGTCCATTTCACTACAAAGGGATAGGCCATAGTTTTGTTAAACATTTTCAAATATGTTTAAATTTTATTCAATTTTACTTGAATCGGGAACCAGTAGAGTTTTGTAACAAGGAAGGAAGGTCAATTCAGTACAGACTATCAAGGTTTACTTCAGTCACTTCAACTTTAATCCACTAAGCAATAGCTCTCAGTGGACATCCGGTTCTGGTTTTATAATTTGAGAAGAATTTCACAAATTGTTAATCAGCGATCAAAATCCATGATTCTCCCTTTCACATCTGACATTGCATAGTTTTCAGAAAATGTGAATCTTGCTCCAACAGGGTTTGATGTAAACATTTTGGTTACTGTAAAAGCTTTCCTGGCTACAAATTTCCAGCTCAGCAATAGGCAGTGCTACACCTCATGTTCAGTTTCATGTTGCATTCCAAGAAAGAGACACTAGTGAAACAGCATTCCTTTCGTCTGAACAACATTGGGCAATTTTGGCCCTCAACAGTACAATTCACCACTGTCTAGAAGTAGTTGATGGAAAGATTTCCTGGCTAATTTCAAGCTGCATAAAGATGCTTAAGAGCAAAAGAAACCATGCGCTGCATTGGACCAGTGGCATATTTGACAGGCAAAGACTTCCCTGGACTATGGGAATGCTCACCCAAAGGAATTGGTGGTTTGGGTATAGTGCCAGAAAAAAAAATTACTCCTTAATAGTCACCAACAAACCCAACACTAGCTTAACCTTTAACAGAGGACATACAGGAAACTTGAGCAAATGGGATCATGCCAAATGCATTAGTAAGGGCCATTATCTACATTTTTCAGCATCAACCCCAAATTCAGAGCTTGTTTCCAATCAGATCTTCAGCCTCTTTCTGGCCCTTTCTTGGAGCTCCCAGCAGAAAACAATGGTTATAACCAATTGGTGGAAACTTCTTCCTGCAGCCGATGCATTTTTTAAAAATTAGAGACTTCATATGAAAGTGTAGGAAAGTATTATGCTGGCACGAAACTCCAGAGGATTTCAGTGCCACAAGGAACAAATGTAATGGGATAGAAACCGTCAAGTTGATTGGGGTAGGCTATCCAAATAAATCAAATCACACCACATCAGTCACATCCCCTCAAAAGCGTAAAACAGACAAGTATAATAAGAAAGAAAAACAGAAAATGCTGGAGAAACTCAGCAGGTCTGGCAGCATCTGTGGAGAGAGAAACAGAGTTAACGTTACGAGTCCATATGACTCTTCAGAATATGATAATTTGGTTACTAACCTGACCAGCATTCAGTTTAAGAAAAGTGAAGTACGCTTTGCAAGAAAGTTTATAAAGGTTGAATATCCTGTCTACAACCTTTCTCCACACTTCAATTAGTCCTTCTGCAACTCTCTCATCCTGGTCAGCAAGCCATGGGCAGTTAGTCATCAACTGCCGCCAAATAACCTCCACCATGTCATCTTCTTCATCTTCATTTATCTGCAGGGCCAAGTCTTCGTCCTGAACACAATTTTTAGAAAAAAAAGGAAAGCTAGACTTAACTCAAGCTATAGATTCTTTTCATGTCAACAGAAAGAAAGCAGAGTTAAATAGCTTAAAGTATCTGGAAAATACAAATTTAATTAAAATTCTTTTTCCTGTGACAATTGATGTTCAGTTGTCAAAAATACAGCTTAGATCATTATTCTTCAAAGCAAAAAAGATTTGAAGCAACTTAACAAATGACCAACAGAAAAGCACATCCCTTTCAAATGTTTACCTGAATTCCTGTTGGGCGACACATAGCTTGCCCCAAAATTCCATAAATAGCTTCTTTGTCTTCTTCAGATGTGTTTTCTGGAAGTAGATTTTGAACTTCTGTCTTTTCTCTGGCTAGAAGTGGAACGCCTTCACCCTGACTGTATCAAAGTAGACCCAAAAATAGATATCCATTCTTTACAAGAATCACATGCATTCTTCTTTAGTATAAATAGGCCATTATATCAACAATTTCCACTCAATAAAATACTAAAAATCGTGCACGTGTACATTTCCAACCACACAGGAGGCCATTTGGCCTATTGTGCCTTTGAGTTATCCAATTAGTTACATTCTCTCATCCTTCCCCCATAGCCCGGCAAATCTATCCCCACCAAGTACTTATCCAATTCTCTTTTGAAACAGATTATTGTATCTGCTTCCACCACCCTCTCAGGCAGTGGCCTTCCAGGTCACAACTCATTGTAGTAAAAAAAATTCTCATCTTGTCTGTGTTTTTTTGCCAGTTAACTTAAAACAGTCTCTTCTGGTTACTGACTTGATCTCACTGGAAGCAGTTCCTCTATTTACTCTATTACTCATGATTGTGTGTCAATCGTGGCTCAGCTGGTATACTTTTGGCCCCGAGTCACGAAGTTCAAGGTACAAGTCCACTTCCAGGGCTTGGACACAAAAATCAAGTCTGACATTCTAGTACAGTGCCGAGGGAGCACTGCACTGTTGGAGGTGCCATTTTCCAGATGAGGCATTAAACTGAAGCCCCATGTGCCTGCTCGGACAGATGTAAAAGATCCCACAGCACTATTTCAAAGAGCAGGGGAATTATCCCCAGTGCCCTGGCCAATACTTATCACTCCATCAATGTCACAAAAAGCAGATTAGCTAGTCATTGCATCACTGTTGCAGGATTTTGCTGAGCACATATGGGCTACCATTGGTTTAAACTATATTATTACAACCACATTATAACAGTGACTTCACTTCACAAAAGTATTTCATCAGCTGTAAAGAGCTTCGAGACATCTGGAGGTTATGAAAAGCGCTATATAAATTCAAGTTTTTCTTTCTATTAAATTGCCCCTCAACCTTCTCTAAATTTAAGGGCAACAACCAGTTCCTTTAAGTCTCACATTCCTGATACCATTTTAATACATCTCAACTCATGACATCCTTCCTAAAATGCAGTGCCCAGGATTGGGCATAATAGGTATGAAAATCGAGACTTTTTATATGAACAGGTCATGCTGCAATTACACCACCCCACCGATTTTGAATTTTCCGGCTCCTCGGCCTGTAATACAGAGATTCCAACTAACTCTGCCTCCCTGTTTCCCAATTTCTCAGTAAGTTTTCCAATTAAAGTATAATTCACATAAAATCAAGTATTACATAAACACAAGGATTAAAATATATGAATTTAAAACAGGGACTGAATTATTTCTCTATGTTCTGGCAAATTATTCCTGTCCCCTAACCAAACTACACCAGAGGGATACACTTGATAAGACTCCATGCGCAAAGCTATGGAGACTGAATAGCTTAAAAACAAAATTATCCACACACTTACCTAGCATTATCAACCACTTTCCTGCCCCATCTGTAAGCCCAACTGGCCAACGCTGCCCAAGACTTGGCTATTTCAGGTGCTTGAACTGCTGATAGGTGATACAGCTGCCCTAAAATGAAGTCAGGTTCTCCAACCCCAATATTTACTGAAAATAGAACAATTTGAATTCAATCTTAATAGCTTGTTAAAAGCATACAAATCTTTTGCTCATTGCTGTGAAATTGTCAGTACACTTACCTGTTGATTCAACCACCATTTTGGGGCAAGCCACTTCCTCCATTAAACTAGGAGGGGTCAGTTCAGCCAAAGTATGTATGTTTTTTGCCAATGTTGGCAGGCCAGTAACAGATTTTTGCTGTTGAGCTCTGAAAACTTGCTTTAGCTGGATAGACATTTCTTTCCATTCTGCCTGAATCCATTTGGTCAACGTGAGTATTGACTTGGCAACTGCAGATTCTGCTTTGGAGGATTTGCAATATGCGATGGCACAGGAGCTCAGCATTTCCATGGCATGTGTAGACTGACCTGTTAACATTGATCAAATGTTTCAGATACTTGTAATAACATTTCTCAGCATAGTGCTATTAGATTAATAAAGGTATAATTGTACTCTTTCAAAATAGTTTACTAGGTAGAAGTTCAAAAGAACAGAGTTAACTATTGAAGTACCGTAAATGTTATCATATAGAAATAAAGTGTAGGCTCCAGCCCAATATTACTGCTGCTGTCTTTCTACCCCCATCCCATCAGATACAAAACAGCAAGTGTTTCCCTGCAGAAAATACTGATGCATGTGGCATCACTCCACTGATTGAGTAGTGGTAGTAAAGTTGGTAGTTTATTCCCATAACTGTTAAACAGTTCAACAGCCGCTTTGAAAAAGCCCTTACCCTTGTATGGTTCTATAACAAAAGCTCAAGTATATTTCATACCCTCAAGGGGAAGAGGAAAAAAATAATTCTCCTGGGCTGTTGCAGAGCAGAATGGAAAGAGTCTAAAAGCAGATAGCCTCTTTGCCTCTTTTCCAAAAAAAATGACTAAAAGCAGGGGCAAAGATGAAGGAAGGAAGACAGAAAACATTAACATTTAATATAAATATAAAACGCAAAGATCTCCTTTAGTTACCTGCAGTGTACAACAGTTTTGATTTCTCAATGTCAAGTTCTGGTCCCCACTTTTCATTGACAGTGCCATGCAATGACATTTGTTTGAACAAATGGACTAATTCTTGTGTGGTGCTCGCATCGCTCAATGAAGTCTTACTGCACTGCTCGAGGAGCTTGGTGGCCAAAAGGACATTCCCCTGTTTCCGAGCAAATTTAATGGCTGTCAGACCAAGTTCCATGAGATGCCCATTTACTGAAGTGCTGGAACCTGGACAAAAAAAGTATTTTCAATGGCTGAGTGTAACGTTGAACACTTAAATTACATGTTAAGCAATCAAAATAATGAAATGAATTTTTCCAGATAGTCAACTTCTTTTTATATTCCATATTTTATATGGCAGAACCTTCCCTGACCAGCATCTTGTCCAGTTATCTAGCAGAATGCCTTAGGACGAGATCTTGCCTAAAACTTCACTTCAGTTTTGTTATTAAAAATTTGTTTTGCACTTGGGGGTTCAGTTAGAATAAATTAATTTCAATTATCTGAAATATTTACCCAGCGGGCAAGGGAGGGAGAGGGAGAGGAGGAAGATCTGCTCCATTCCAGCAGATAATGGAAGCTCCGCTGCGCAATTCGGAGTATTCAAGAAAGTAATTAACTAATGAAGACATCCGGTGAATGGGATGTTTTTATGTTGCCACTTTTGTTCTGTTCATATTAAATATATTCTCTTACCTTTCAATTTTTCAGCTATACGAGCTTGGAATATTGTGTATCTTAAAGCCTGAAGCCATGGGCGGACATCATGCTGTTTACAGGATTGCAGAGCTTCACTATACAGTGGCAGAAGGCAATCCTAGACAAAAAAAAAGTTAGTTTCCATAAGTTTCATAATTCTAAATCTGTACAAAATGCACTGCCATTCCCAATTATGGCTGCATTCACATTTTGAAGTTACAGTGAAGGGGGCCCGAAGAGAGTTAGGACCCAACTTGACACCAGAGCAAAGTGCAGTGAAATTCCTGGAGAAAGTAGCCAAGGAAGGTGCTATCAGTTTTCTCCACGCTAAATGATGAATTCCCTTCCTCAATTTGCATTGCACAACATGTAGGTTTTTGGGTAAGAACTGATTAAGAGTCCAACTGATTTGGCAAGTGACAGGTAAGTTGATGAAATTTTGACTGGGAGTTATGCACCAAAACACTTGACGGAGCATCCATCTCCAGGCTGCCCTTTTATTGTACTTAGCAGTGTGTCATGTCATCCCGTTAGGAGAACAAAGAGCCTGAGCTTCCGTGGAGCGGCAGAGTCTGACTGCCACGCCGCTCGTGCTTTCCTACCCAAAATCTTTTTCGATCCCAACTTGCCTGACTTTCCAACGCAGCCCGGTCAAGATCCAGGCAATGCAGTTGGATGCAAGGGTGCTGTGCCCCCTTTTTTAAACAACTCAGGACTGGCTGCTGTAAACCAGGTAAGTTAAAGGTCCTTGACAGGCCAGGGCAAAGTAAGTGTGTAGGATCTGGCGGGGGGTGGTGTTGGCAGATTGGGCCTCAGTCTGGGGGTGGGGGTGGGTGATGTGGGTACAGGTACACCCTTGGGTCTGTACAGTAGATACCAGGAAGTTATAAGTGGTTTTAATTTTTCTAATATTTTCTGGGTAACTATTGATATAAGAAAGTCCGAACCATCCGCAGTTTGCGATTTGAATCACGTTTCCGAATTGTTCCCAGCAGAGGGCATCTGCCGAAAGGGAGTTCGCACTTCAGGGCAATTGCCGTGCAAACCTTACCTGGAACTTCCGAGGTGTTGGGTGGGGTGGTGGGGGAGGGGGTCCCCCAGTTTCACTGCCCTGGAGCTCAGGAGTTGCAGCCCAAAGTCTCTTAATAAGTCCTATCCATTGAAACTTGAATAACTTACCTCTGTGGACAGCTTGTTTGTCACAGTGCTCTCAAGTGCAGTTGAACAGTACAGCTGGAGAGTGCTCAGCATTGGCAGAAACCCTGCCATCGATAAGGTGGATAGTCTCAATGGTCCAACTGCAATCCGTGCCATTTGCTTCAGATACCTGACTGTGTTTCTGAACCATAAAAACTTAAATGAACAGCAATTCAAATATATTTCAGTACAGGTTAGTTACCTTTGCAAAGCACAATTTCCAATAGTTCTTGGCTTTAACTGGTACAAAATGAAGTTCTATCTACAAGTTCTTAATTTATCCTGGAGCCATCCGAAGTTTGTGATTTGAATCATGTTTCCAGATGGTTCCCAGCAGAGGGCATCGGCCCAAAAGGAAGTTTGCACTTAAGGGCAATTGCCATGCAAACCTTACCTGGAACTTCCGAGGTGTTGGGGGGCGGAGTCTGGACAAAGCATCAAGCAAAGGTGACTTAACCCGTTGCTTATGCAGCGGCCAGTGTGGGGGGAGTGGAGAGCAGCACTGGTGGTGATCAGGGAATAGTGGGTGTACAGAAGGGTAAATGAGGGATTTTTTTTTGTAGTTTCAGTAATTACACACCAACTTAATTTTCTGTAGATAAAGAGTTAAATGCGCACTGATGGGAGTATTTAAATAATAGGATATAGGGAAATGTCACAAAATAGTATTATTTGCCCTGGCTTCAGAATTCTTAAGGTGGAAGAAAAATATCTCATTCAGTTACTAACAGTACTTGAAATATCAGGAAGATCCAAGTATTCTCAGACTGAAAGTATGTGATAGTGTGACAAAAGTTTCAGTTAAATGCAGCCAAATAATTGGTTGTAGCTGCCCGGAAATAAAGATATGTAATGGCTGCAATTATTCCTGAGGTGTTCAACTGTAGATTGAAAGAAAAGCAACCATTTAATTTTAAAACTGGACAGCCAAAACTAATAAGTACAAAGAATCACAAACAGTACCTTTTGGCAGCATTTTGTGTGCATCGTTCCTGACAGGCATTGTTTCCCCTGTCTGGGGAACCTGGAGCACGGGGGCACAATCCCAGGATAAGGGGGCGATAATTCAGGACCAAGATGAGAAGAAATTTCTTCACTCAAAAGGGTTATGATTCTTTGGAGTTCCCTCCCCCAAAACAGTTGTGGATGCACCATCATTCAATGTGTTTAAGGCTGCAAGAGACAGGCTTTCGGTCTCGGGGAGAAATTGTGGGATATGGGAAAGTGGAGTTGAAGCCAATGATCAGCCACGATCATACTGAATGGTGAAGCAGCGCTCCTTTTTTTAAAATTCATTCATGGGATGTGGGTGTCGCTGGCTGGGCCAGCATTTATTGCCCCCATCCCTAATTGCCCTTGAGAAGGTGGTGGCGAGCTGCCTTCTTGAAAACCGCTGCAGTCCATGTGGTGCAGGTACACCCACAGTGCTGATAGGGAGGGAGTTCCAGGATTCTGACCCAGTGACAGTGAAGGAACGGCAATATAGTTCCAAGTCAGGATGGTGAATGGCTTGGAAGGGAACCTCCAGGTGGTGAGGTTCCTATGTGTCTGCTGCCCTTGTCCTTCTAGATGGTAGTGGTCATGGGTTAGAAGGTACTGAGGAGCCTTAGTGAGTTCCTGCAGTGAATCCTGTAGATGGTACACACACTGCTGCTACTGTGCATCAGTAGTGGAGGAAGTGAATGTTTGTGGGTGGGGTGCCAATCAAGCGGGCTGCTGTGTCCTGGATAGTGTCAAGCTTCTTGAGTGTTGTTGAAGCTGCACTCACCCAGGAAAGTGGAGAGTATTCCATCACACTCCTAACTTGTGCCTTGTGTCAGGAGGTGAGTTACTTGCCGCAGGATTTCTAGCCTTTGACCTGCTCTTGTGGCCACAGCATTTATATTGAGTCCAGTTTAATTTCTGGTCAATGGTAACCCCCAAGATGTTGATAGCGGGGGATTCAGTGATAGTAATACCATTAAACGTCAAGGGCTAATGGTTCGATTCTCTCTTGTTGGAGATGGTCATTGCCTGGCATGAATATTACTTGCCACTTGCCAGCCCAAGCCTGGATATTGTCCAGGTCTTGCTGCATTTGGACATGGACTACTTCAGGAGTTGTGAATAGTGAACAATGTGCAATCATCAGCAAACATCCCTGCTTCTGACCTTATGATGGAAGGAAGGTCATTGATGAAGCTGAAGATGGTTAGGCCGAGGACACTACCCTGAGGAACTCCTGCAGTGCTGTCTTGGAATTATGATTGACCTCCAACAACCATCTTCCTTTGTGCTAGATATGATTCCACCCAGCGGAGAGTTTTCCCTGATTCTCATTGATTCCAGTTCCTCTAGGCTCCTCGATGCCACTCCCAGTCAAATGCTGCCTTGATGTCAAAGGCAGTCACTCTCACCTCACCTCTGGAGTTCAGCTTTTTTCCATGTTTGAACCAAGGCTGTAATGAGGTCAGAAACTGAATGACCCTGGCAGAACCCAAGCTGAGTGTCAGTGAGCAGGCTATTGCTAAGCAAGTGCCACTTGATAGCACTGTTGATGACCCCTTCCATCACTTTACTGATGGTCGAGAGCAGACTAATGGGGCGGTAATTGGCTGGTTTGGATTTGTTCTGCTTTTTGTGTACAGGACAAACCTGGACCTGGATGCCAGTGTCATACGTGTACTGGAACAGCTTGGCTAGGGGCACAGCAAGTTTTGAACTGCATGTCTTCAGTACTGTTGCCAGAATACTGTCAGAGCTCATAGCCTTTGCAGTATCCAGTGCCTTCAGCCATTTCTTGGTATTGCGTGGGGTGAATCGTATTGGTTGCAAACTAGCATCTGCCATGCTGGGGGGCATCCGGGGGGGGGAGGCAGAGATGGAACATCCCCTTATCTTTTGCACCCCATTATTGAGGATAGGGATATTTGTAGAGCCTCCTTCTCCAATGAGTTTAATAGTCTACCACCATTCACAACTGGATGTGGCAGGATTGCAGAGCTTAGATCTGACCTATTGGTTGTGGAATCGCTTAGCGCTGTATATCACTTGCTACTTATGCTGTTTGGCACGCAAGTAGTCCTGTGTTACAGCTTCATCATGTTGATGCCTCATTTTTAGGTATGCCTGGTGCTGCTCCTGGAATGTCCTCCTGCACTCTTCAAACACACGGCCTCTACCACCTTCAAAGACAAGGGCAGCAGACACATGGGAACACCACCACTTGCAAGTCCCCTCCAAGCCATTCACCATTCTGACTTGGAAATATATCACCATTCCTTGACTGCTGTTGGATCAAAATCCTGGAACTCCCTCCCTAACAGCACTGTGGGTGTACCTACACCACATGGACTGCAGCTGTTCAAGAAGACAGCTGATCAAGGACAATTAGGGATGGGCAATAAATGCTGGCCCAGCCAGTGACACCCACATCCCATGAATGAATTTTGCTTTTAAAAAAAGGTGCAATGGTCTTCTCCTACTCCTGTTTATATCCTTTAAAAATGCCATGAAAATTTATACTGATTCACAATCCAGCGTAATAGAAATAAAACATATAGAACACCATCACATGCACTTACTCAGTGTTGTTCTGGAGTTTTTTTTCTTGTTCTGTTTGTTCAATAGTAGAAGTAAAACAAACAGCACTCCTCATTAGCTGAACCTCAATGGCTTTTTGAAGCTCCCTTGGGTCAGGACTCATCACATTTGGAAGCAGCTTTTTCATGTCTACAAACATAAATTTTCAATATTTATTAAATATTTAACATAAGAGATGTCTTATCTGGAAATGCAGGTACATTCATGAGCCAACTCTTAACTTGGAGAATTATGGGAAAAAAATTAGATTTTCTGAAGCAACTTCTAGAAGTCTTAATGTGTTAAAATATAATTAGCTTGAGTATCCAACATCCAAGTGAGGAAGTGATGCTTCAGTTGAAGAGAGCTTGGTCAGACCTACTTTGCAGTACTATATTCAATTTGGGACAGTGGATCTCAGGAATATATTGGCCTTGTAAGGGTACAGCGCAGATCCCTCAGAATGATACCGTGGTTAAGGATATGTTACATATACTAGATAACATTTTTTTGTTAGGTGAACGCAAAGGATGTGGCATGTCAGCCACAAACTTAACTGAATGACTGAACAGGTTCAAGGAACTGAATGACCTATTCTTGTTTGTATGTTATAAATAAATTGAGAATACTCCTGCTATTTAATCAGTAAAATTTCTATGGGGTAAAGGCATCCTGCATTGTGGCTCACAGGCTTATACTCTTACACACCTAATTTTTCTTTCGCAGTTCCGTTGATGAAGTTAATGTCCTCCCCAGGTAATAGCTCCAGTTGTTCCTGGCATGCAGGGAAATCACCACACTCAAAGCTCCCAAGGGCTCTGCAACAAAATCACCAACTGTTAACTACATTTGCAACTTACAGGACTTGCAGGTCGACCTTCAGCTTATGAGTATATATAACTATCAACTGAACAGAAAAATCCTACACCATTAACTTCAAAAGCTTCTATAAACTCCTGAACATTGTGAATAATAATTACACGAGCAGATTTTGGATGAAGAGGGCGGTAGTTAAGAAAGGTGAGGGGCGGGGAAACCAGAGAATTATAAGACCAGTTGGTCTGAACATCTATCAGGAAATTAACAGTCTATAATTAAGGAAAAAGCAACTGAACACCTTGAGAATTTCCAGCTGATCAGGATGTGCCAGGTTTTTGTTTGTAAGCAGGTTATGATTAACAAATCTGATTGAATTTTTTTGAAGAGGTAACAAAAGTAGTGGATGGGTAATACCCATTATTTGTATGGACTTTCAGAAGGTATCTGATAAAGTCCCTCCGAAGAAATTGTTAGCCAAAGCTGAAGTTAATGGAATTGAAGACAAATTATTGATCCTGTTAGGAAATTGAATGAGTGGCAGGAGATAAAGAATAGGGATGACAGATAAGTCTTTTCTATTAGGATAGAGGTTATGCTACATTTTTGCAAAGGACTGGTTAGGCCACACTTGTGACAATGGAGAGCTGTTTTGGGCACCACACCTTCGAAATGATATACTGGCCTTGGGGGGAGTGCAACATAAATTTACCAGAATGATACCTGGGCTCCAAGGGTTAAAAATTAAGAGGAAAAATTGCACAAAGTATGGTTGTATTCCTGGAATTTAGAAAGTAAAGGGTGTTTGATTGAAGTTTATGATATTAAGGAGGACAAATGGAGTAGATTGGGAGGAACTATTTTCACTGGTTGTGGAATCTACAACTAGGGGGCACAGTCAAACAAAAATCAGCATCACATCCTTCAGGGTGAAATTATTCACAGAATTACAGTGCAGCAGAGGCCCTTCGGCCCATCGAGTCTGCACCGACACGTGAGAAGCACTTGACCTACCTACCTAATTTACCAGCACTTGGCCCATAGCCTTGAATGTTATGGGGTGCCAAGTGCTTATCCAGGTACTTTTTAAAGGGTGTGAGGCAACCCGCCTCCACCACCCTCCCAGGCAGCGCATTCCAGACCATCACCACCCTCTGGGTAAACAAGGTGTTCCTCACATCCACCCTAAACCTCCTGCCCCATACCTTGAACTCATGTCCCTTCGTAACTGACCCTTCAACTAAGGGGAATAGCTGCTCCCTATCCACCCTGTCCATGCCTCTCAATCTTGTACACCTCGATCAGGTCGCCCCTCAGTCTTATCTGTTTTACTGTGTGTTTCTATATTAGTTGCTGGTTTATCCTCAAAGTTTATTTTCTCCCTCTATTATTTTTCTGTCATCTTTTGTTGGTTTTAAAAGCTTTCCCAATCCTCTGGCTTACCATTAATCTTTGCACCACTGCATGTTTTTTCTTTCAATTTGATACTATCCTTAAATTCCTTGGGTAACCATGGTCAGTTTATCCCCTTCCTAGTATCCTTCTTCCTCACTGGAATATATCCTTGCTGTGAGTCTTAAACGTCTGCCATTGTTTATCAATCGTCTTTTCCGCTAAACTCCTTCCTCAGTACACTCCAGCTAACAATGCCCTCATTTCTTTGTCATTACTGTTATTTAAGTTGAGCGCATTTGTTTCCAACCCAAGTTTCTCACACTCAAACTAAATGCTAAGTTCTACCATGTTATGGTCGCTGTTTCCTAGAGGATCTTTTAGTCTGAGATCATTTATTAAACTTGCCTCATTGCACATTACCAGATCCAAAATAGCATGATCCCTGGTTGGATTCGCTAGATATTGTTCTAGCAAACTCTCCCAAATACACACTGAATTCTTGCTCAATCTACAAGAAGATTAAAGCCATCCATGATTAACGTACTGTTTTTACATGGTCTCATTATCTCCTGATTTATTCTCTGTCCTACAGTATAGCTACTGTTAGGGGCCTATAGACTACTCTTACCAGTGTCGTCTTCCCCGTTATTTCTTACCTCCACCCATATGGATTCTACATGATCCAAGATCATTTCTTGCTATAATACTTATTCCGCCTCGTACTAAGAAAGCTACTCCACCACCCTTTCCTCCCTGCCCTGTCCTTTCGAAAATTCACATACACCTGAATATTCAGTTCCCAACTTTGATTACCTTGTAACCATGTCTCCCTAACGGCTATAAGATCATACACATTAATCTCTATTTGTGCCGTTAATTCATTTATCTTGTTCCGAATAGTACATGCACTAGAGAGCCATTAATATTGCCTTTTTACCATTTTTTTCCCTCTTTTGACCTTATTTGCTGCATTTTTTTTAATGTTTGTACACTCTGTACCTTCCTGTCACACTCTGGGAATCATTGCCTAAATAGCTGCCCTGCAATGCTGCCTATGTATCCGCTCTCCAGAACCCTGTCCCCACCCCCCGATTTAGTTTAAAGCCCTCTCTATAGTTATTCGATTCACCAGGACACTGGTCCCAGCACAGTTCAAGTGAAGCCCTTCCCACTGGAGCAGCTCCCTTCTACCCCAGTGCTGATGTCAGTGCTCCATGAACTGAAACCCATTCCTCCCACACCAAACTTTGAGCCACGCTTTAACTCCTTGGCTTTATTTACCCTATGCCAGTTTGCCTGTGGCTAAGGTAGTAACCCCGAGATTATTACCTTGGAGGTTCTGCTTTTTAATTTAGCTCCTAACTATTCAAATTCTTTCAGCAGAGCCTCCTTTCTAGTCCTATCCATGTCATTAGTACTAACGTGGACGACGACAACTGGATCCCTGCCCTTGCACTCCAAGTTCCTTTCCAGCCCGGAGATGTCCTTAACCTTGGCACTGGGCAGGCAACAAAGCCATTGGGACTCAGGCTTACAGCTGCAGAGAACAGCATCTATCCCCCTAATTATACTGTTCCTTAACACTACTACATTCCTATTCCCTCCCCCTACTTGAATGGCTCCCTGCACTGCGTTGTCTTGGTCAGTTTGCTCATTCCCCCTGCAGTCCCCACTCTTGACCACACAGCTTGCAAGAACCTCGTAACTGTTGGACAATTGCAGGGACCGAGGCTCCTCGAATGCTACCTTCTGGGTCCCCATACCCGCCTCACCTGCAGTCACACTCCCCTGCCCCTGATCACAGACCAAATTTGAATTCCCTAATCTGAAGAGTGTGACTGCCTTCTGGAGCGAACTCTGTCCAGGTAACTTTCCCCTTCCCTGATGTGACGCAATGTCGACAGCTCGGACTCCAGCTCCTCAACTCAGAGCCGAAGTTCTTTGAAATGCAAACGCTTACTACTGATGTGTTCACTCTGGATCACCTTGGTGCCCAGAAGCTCCCACATGCTACAGCAGCAATACATCACCCCTCCTGCCATCACTATCATATTTAATTTACTCTAGTATCCCTGCTCTTTACACTTTGTGATTTTTTTTTTACACCAGTGTCAATCTTATACTTAAACTATCAAGAGAAAAAAGGACTAGTGACCTAAACACAAACTAAAGATCTTACTTTTACTTTAAATCAAGAAATACTCACCAATCCTACTCACCCAACAGCTGCTTCCCTTGCATTTGCGTCACGTTGTGGTTCATGACGCCTCCCTGCGCTCTTTTTAAAACAAAGTCTTCTCACTCTCCATGCTCTTTTTAAAATACAATACAGGAAAGCAGTCCACTTGGTCTGCATTTCATCCATTAGCTCCCTCCATCATTGGCAGACTAGGGCTACAGGGTGCACTGTAGCAACTCACCAGTTTCTTTGGTATCAACCCCACCAAGCCCATGACTTTCAACACCTTAAAGGTCAAAGGACATGGCTGCATAGGAACAACTTCCTCTACAAGACACCAGCCTGATTTCTAAGTATATTGCTGTTTCTTCATAGTCATTGGGTTAAAATCCTGGAAGTCACTAGTATCATCATTGTGGGTACATCTTCATCTCTCAGACTGCAGCTGTTAAAGCCACCGCCTTCTCAAGGGGAATTAAGGATGGACAAAAATTGCTTACCAGCAACACCCACATTCCAAGGATGAATATATATTTTTTAAAAATTCAAGCAATGATTGAAATGAGTGAAGTTTTCCTGGGATGTTGGCAGAGTGGCTCTCAAGGCAGAAGAGACAAGAAAGGCAGTTTGAAAATGTAGATGTCTACCAGGTAGAAGATATTAAGGATTTTTAAAAAAAAACAATATATTTTTGATTCTTTTCCACCTTAATAGCAGGGATGCACTTGGAGTGGAAAAAAAAGTTCCTTTCCAAATGTCTTAAGTAAGCATTACTAACAATACATTGTATTTTATGCAACAAAAAATACCACATCAAATTTCTAACCTGATATAGTTAAAATCAGCCTTCAGATGGATGGACGATCCATTTGTACTTTTCTTCAAAGCTAAGATAGCATTCTGCCATTCTTCCACAGCTGGCCAGTCAGATAATGAAATGTAACATTCACAAGCTTTATTCGCCAAATAATTCACAACTTCAGGAGAAGTGTCACTTTGCTTAGTAAGAACAGTCTTCTTGCCTTCAGCTGTAGAAAACAAAGTTCAATTAGTGATTGCGCAAAGCTGCAGTCAATTTTTTTTTTTTAAAGACAGCAAAGTCAGGTGGCTCAACTGACGGTAGTCTCTATGTCTTAGCCTAAAACAACCTGTATATACATCACTAGGAACATAGGGTAAAATTAAGCTTCCACTCATGTCCAGAGTATTAAACAAAGTTTAATAGAATGTTCTGTTGCCTCTTTCAGCTAGGTGTATATCAGGCTGAAGCTGTACAGGCTTGAGGTGAAGTAACACTTGAACTAGTGTATACAGGGTCCTGATCTATGCGACATAAGGGGGTCAAAGTTATAAAAGCAATGCAGAGGAAAGCAACAAAGCTGAACCATTAAGTTAAAAAAATGAGCCATGAAGAATGGGATGAACTAGAGGGTCTCCAATCACGTGGTGGGGAGCAGAAAGATAGCTCAGTGGGACTTTACGGATACAATTTCTGACATCATAAGTTGATGATCAAAAGGATACTACCAGAAAGTATACTTCTCTACATTAGATGACCAACAAATGGATGTCAAGATGATTGACTGAGGTGTAGACATTTTACTCACTTAAGGAACAAATAAACAATGTTATAGAAAGGCAGTAAGGTTGGTGTTCAAAGAATAAACTTAAATTGGCCAAAAAGCCTTCTACGTGCCAACCCACCTTTTGATCTTATGGAAGATCTTTTTTTAAAAAAACTGACAACTGCATTAATCACAACTTGCTTTTAAGTGCCACCTTACTTTTTCTTTCCTTCCCTGCAGTTACAAAAATAACCTGTCTTCCTTTCCCAGAACTTCAGAATGCTAGCAAAATACATAACAATAGAAGTAATAGTCACATACAATATTGCAGTGATTGAAAGGAACAGAATTGGCTAGCTTGGTGAGAGCAGTACACTCTTCCACCTGACTAATGGGAGTGCTCCAATGTTCTAGATTACAGCTTTCTTCCACATACCAAAGTTCTGGCTCAGCAGTGGACCTGTTTTTTTATTAAGTAACCTACATAAGGTTGGCCCAAGATGTAGCTCAAAAACACTGAATAAGCCTCAATGAGGAATGCTTCCTCCTGGCTAAGTGGTAACAAGGTAAAAGAAATTGCATTAAAGGTCTGTTTAGAAATGAGTGCATCAAGAATGCAAGTAGTGGCAAATCAGAAAGTTATCTGACCTTGCTAACAGATTGTCTCTTTCACATAAAAAGCTGAATTATTTTGTTCACATTGCAAAACGTAGATTCCATTGCTGAAGATAAGAGCAGACTTTCTACATAGAGAAGAAATATTGTGGAGTCTAGAATGCCACAATGGAAATGGCTGAAGTTTTGTAAAGCATGTGGATAAAAGACAGGAGGATTGACGATACCAGGATGTACTAGCTGCAGATACCTCACAGGAAGGAAGTCACACATCTTGTGGCGTAACAGAAAAATCAAAGGGACGTTGCTTTCAATTCTGTCCTCAAGTCGTCCAGGTTTATAGAAAATCAAGACATCTCTATAGGGCATTTTCATGATTTCAGGACATTCCAAAGCACTTCATAGAAAATGAAGTACTTCTGAAATGTCATCAAAAGTGGAAAAACGAATTGTGGTTTCCATAGTCAAAAATTACAAGTCATCACTGCTATCTTTATTTCATGTTACACAATAATCCCCAACTGAGGGACTGGGCAATCTGCCCAAAGCTTATGCCACAAGAATATCACAGGAGGGTGACTAAAATTGTACCAATTTTGCCATTAAATTATTCTTCTTCTAAAGAAAGGACAATACAAGTGTATTATTATTCATACATTGTGAATATCGGAGCATACTCACCATTCCCTGCATGTTTGGGGCTGGCAAGGTTACTACCACTGCTGGCATTAGACACTTTGAGAAGGGATTTGTCAAGGCCTTTGATATAGCAGTCTACTCCAGTCATGGCACACAGCTGTTCCTGGTATTCATTTGCTGCCTTTTCAAATCTGAAGACAGAATGCAGAGCCATGAATAAAACTACATTTTTAAATAGGATATTTCAAGTATAGCTTAACACAAGAAAATGAAGCGCTGAATTTTATATTTGTTGTCTTGCTAGTGATAAGTAGGAAAATGAAAAAGATAATGCCAGATCCTGTATAACCTGCCTTTGCCATATTAACCAACTCTTTAGTTCTATCAAAGGAGGCAATGAGGCCAGTTTAGTTTTATCACATCTTCATAATCAAAGAGTTATGGGTAAGTCAAAATGCAGCCCTAAAAATACAAGTTCTCAATGTCCTAGAACATTGAAGGAAAAATCTCTCTCCAATATTCTGATTCTCAAAAGCTGTAAAAATCTAAAAATTGTACAAAATGTTCCATATGTATGAAAAATATCAAAACATGTAAAAAATTTGACATGGCCACAAGGTCTTAAAACCAATCAAAAAATTCAAAGACCATGATCGCGGGTGAGTACAGTTGGAAAAAGTAAAACAATTAAGTTCATGCTCCCACAACAATCTCATTTGAGTGCTGAAACTGGGAGAATGGCCTGCCCAAAGATATAGGGATTAGACTCTGAGCTAAAAGATGCTGTTCCATGATTCTATAGGGAAAAGTGTATCTCTAATTTCTATAAGCATGCTTGAAAACTATTAATTGCCTCTTCTATTTTCAGTTTCATTTCTTTCAGTAACCCAGGGTGCATTCCATCCAAACCAAGTGATTTATCAACTTTCAGAAATGATAATCTTTTCAGTTTGTCATTTCTATCACTATCCTGCCCGTAACTTCCATCTTCTTCAGTGTAATTCTCACGTCACTTACTTCATGTAGACAGATGCAAAATATTCATACTTTAGCTATATCCTCTACCTCTAAGTGAAGATTTCCCTTTTCCCTAGCTAACTGCTTACGCTTTGTATATTTAGAAAATATTTTAGGTTCAATTTAATTTTGCCTGCTCATCTTTTCTTGTACCCTGTCTGTGCCTCATGTATTAACTTTTCCAATTCCCTCTTGTCTTTCTATAATTTTCTTAGTAATTAGTTGAAAATACTCTTGACATTTGCCAGGCACCGCTTTTTCTGTTTTATTTCCTTTGTCACCCAAGGGACATTGCTTTGGAACCTCTGCCTTTTCCCTTCAAAGGATTTTGCTTAATTTGTACATCAGCTTTTATGTCAACTCACTCTTCCCTTGCTCCCATTACTGCTGCACTGGCCTTTTCACAATCTGCCTGTGCTAGCTCTCTCCTAAAATCAATGAAATTATCTTTTTCCTAGTTGACTATTTTTACTATATTTTCTGATCCCTCTCCATCAGTACCATAAAATGAATTACATTATGGTTGCTGTCAGCTAGATGATCTTGTACTGTAATACACTTCACTTCCCTATACAATTTCCCATAACCAACTCCAACCTTGCTTCCTTCCTAAATTCCTTGATGGATGTGACATATCAATTGAAAAAGTTCTCCTGTACATAGGTCATAAGTTCCTCTCCTTCCCTACTCTTAGCATTATGCTTCTCTCAGTACCTATTAGGGAAATTAAAAGTCTCATGTTATCTATTTTTATTACGTCTTTGAAATTTATCAAATAATTTTCTCATCTGTACATAGACTGATGTACTCAATTCATTTTAAAAGCAAATTGTACATTCAATTTTCTTTTACACATGTGGAATTTTTTTGATGAACAGCTGACAAAGTATCTAGGGTGCATTTTGCAGCATCTAGCCTGCAAGCTATGATCATGCTAATAATGGATGATCTAGCTATATTTTGTAAATTCAGAACATACTTTATAAACACAATTTGTACCTTCCTTCGGCTTGCTGTGCCACAGAATTTATCCATAAAAGACTCTTTGCAAGGACTGCAGATGACCAGACAGCCATTCCTTGTATAGCTTCAGGACAATTCAGTTCACACAGTGCTTCAACAATCATCATAACTGTCACCTCAATTTCATTTCCCTAATAAATACATTCAAAATGGTTATTCTTTGAATTGTACAGGACATGCCATTAGAAGTAGAAATTAATAAATTGAGAAAATATGATGTATGCAGCGGTTTTCAAAGAGCCGAATGCACTATCAAAATCAGATAAGTTTAACATTTTTGCCAGAATCATTCAATTAAAGAAAACAAAGTGCCTCACTGTGGTGATTATATAGTCAAGTTAATTGAATCATAAGATGAAAAGTCTTGGAATGCTATAACTCCTAAATAGCCCAAGATTTGCATTTCACTTTGATATTTGGGCTAAACGATGAATTTGATGATGACTGATGCATGTAAAAATATTACTGCTGTAATTCAATATCTGGCACCTTACAAAACCTGCTTAAGATGCAAACCTTTCTCCACCCAAAGCCTGTCATTATTTTTATTTTATTTGTTCTACATACTACGAGGACTTGCACTAACGAAGAGCCAAACGCTTTTGTGCACTTTCCATCCTCCTGCTTCAAACCTTCCTCGTTACTTTTTTTTTATTTTTGCAAACATTACTTCAGTGCATTTTTAGTTCTTTCAGCATGGTGTTACTCCTGGGAGGATTTCCCTCCAGTCTCGAAGGATCAACACCCTGTTGAGTTAGTCATTTGCATTTCTCTGCACATAACTGACTGATTCTGTTTGCAGTCATAGTTTAGCATCAAAGGAGAAAAATACGTTTTTCCATGCTCCCCACCTACCCCAACCAAGCTTAAAAATCTCTCTAACCACCACTAGCCCATTATAACAAACAGCTTTGCAGATACAGGAAATCTGAGAAACAAAAAAAAAACGCTATTCTCAACAAATCTGACAGCATCTTGGCGAGAAATTAACATTTCAGACATAACTCCTCTTCAGAGTTCGGATGAAGGATTATGGCTGAAACGTAAACTTATTTTTCTCCACAGATTTATTATGGTTGCTTTGCTGACCATTAGACCATTTAATGCGTTTAATCACAATGAAATAGTGGGCGGACAAGGGTTGGGGGGGGGGGGAGCAGGGAGAGAGTTATTTCTCCCCTTTCTCAGCTTGTAGCTTCATTTGTCATGAGTAATTATGGTGCCCTCTGTATAATGTGGTTCCATGGAAAGAAGGTGACTGTAACTTTGTTATTCATAGCTCAACATACAGACCTGAACAAGGGAAGAAAAGCCAAATTTTCAAAATTGAAAACAGAATGTTTCAGTTATGCGACTAGTTTTCAATTTGTGATTTCAGCATTAAAAAGTCTTTTATGTTAATTGCCAGTTGTTGACAACTGCCTAGTGGGTGCAAGTTTTTGACTGCTTTCCATTTAATCAGTGAGCTATTGCAGTCTACGGGTATTATTAATTCAACGTGGTTATTTTTCCTAATAGTCAGTCTTTGTCTACTGCACACCTTGAAGTGAGGCGACCATTGTTGATGTGCCATGGTCAGTGGATCACTGTTGTTCATGCATATTCCAGGGTCTGTTTAATTTGTGATGTTTAGATATTTTGTTGGTCTGTTCCATAAAACCAAACATTCATTGAGCAACCAGAATTCCAATCCCACCCTTGAAGAATAAAATCTCCATAGGAATTGTTTTTGACTTCCCTCTCTGGCTGCTAGATTGAACCCATCATGATTATCCAAAGGACAGAAAAAGAATTGGTGCAGTTGCTGTGTTTAACTTTGAGTTGCCGCAAGACTACATCTTAATAAGTATATCTTACTGGTAGAATAATATACTTTATGGGTAGCTGTCTGATAATGTTAGCATACCCGAGACATTTTACATACCTGAGTTACACTGCTGTTCTTCATCTCTGTAAGTAAATCAAACCCGTGTCTGACCGTCACAGCTGGCTGCCCAGCTAACAAGCCAACCCGCATTATAGCCACTCGAATCCGTGTTAACCAGTCGTGACATGTCTGACGATTTGTGTAGAAAAATGTCCTAATAACCTACAATGTGTGATCACAAATAACTTAAATCTCAACAATGAATACTAATATTACAATATAACAGTATACACAATATTGATTGTTTTTGAAATCTGAGTGATTTAAGTAGTCCATTTAAATGCACTTGAACTTAGGCCAAGCAATTTTATATTAACCTTTGGCGGCGCCATAAGTGCATTTGCACATCCTTCATATGCATTGTACATCAACTTTTCAAGATTTTCCAAAAACTGAAGTAGAAGAATAAGTCTCAGCTGGTTGCTGGTATGTCCATCATCATTGTCAGCAGTGGTCCATTGGCTTATGTCATGATCAGGATTCAAAGTATGAGCAGCCAGACTCCTAATAATACCTGGAATTTTAAAAGTCAATGTTAGTAATACACAGACAGTATTTGAGGATGTTACATCTTACTTTTAAAAAAAAACTTAGCACTTCAACATAAGGGAGATGGAAGGGTTTGCTGGAACACACATTCCTAGAGAATGTCATCTCACAAATAGAAATAAAGATTGGAAAGGGGTAATTATTCAACGGTGGGAAGATGAGAAGGAAAAATGGAGACTCCAAGAGAATGGCCTTGGCAGCCATGCTTTCAGTATTGAAAACTTGATCCTAAGGAGGCACCCAGGGAGAGAAACTGTGGGAAACGTCATTGTAGTGTGGCAAATAGTTGCCCAGGAAGAGAGAGTTGAGTACAAGAATACTGTGGCACTGAGAGAGATTCAATAGTAAGAGTGGTTATTAGTCAACATCTGTCCCAAATGGTGTTGGCCTCCACAGTAGCAAGATAAATCAACAGCATGTTCGTATCAGAATCAACACTGTAGGTAAGTAAATGCTTTATGTGCCTCTGTTTCAAGAGTTAGATGATGGATTTAACAAAAGATAATAGTCCCACTCAGCTGAACAAGTGGGGAGGGCTTTTGACATTGGTCAAATGTCAGTCCGTGGACAGGTTGCGAAAGACAATCGAGGAAAATGCATTACAGTCACAGAGGATCGGAGGACTTTGGTCACTTGATTGGAACGATTCAAAGTGAACTATGGAAAAGATTCTTTTTCCAACCCCCAGCCAAGAAGGTTGATGGTCAGTTTGAAAAGCAGGCTGGCAGTATGCAAAGAAAACAAACCATTTGCAATATCATCTGGTATGGGAAATAGGAGGGATGTTAGGTGGTCAACAGCTTAGTGGGAAAGGGATATCAAGGAAGGAAGAGGTTGGTTTCATGGAGAAGAGTTCGAAGACAATATGGAAACGAGCGCTAAAATGAGAGGGGGGAAACAGGTAACAACACCATCAAGAAAACGGATTTCCCATATAAAATTTGCATTGCAACATACTGCAAGATATCATACTAACCACACATTGATCCAAGTACCTTCAATTGTCTGGAATGTATCTTGTGCCCTGCCCAGCGGTGTTCGTAGCTTTGAAAGCACTGTAAATTGTGCTGCTTCCCACACAGCCCACTGCCACAACACAGCCTCCGTTTTTAACAGGTTTCGAGGAATAGATGACTGATCGCATTTGTCTAATCTCTGACAGCTGTGAAACAGTCTCTCCAGCCAGTGATCTTTGCTGAAAGTACAGAAAAGTTTACACCAACTTTCCAGAGTTATTAAACCACTACATTTGAGACGATCATAAACATTTTTATGTATCCAATTACTTATACATAATAAATGTTATGAAAAGCTAGCATATACAGAGGAATTTTAAAAATAAAATTAAAACCTTACCCAACTCTATGACAGCTTCCATACAAAATGAAACTGATAAGATCAGAGAAGTCCTGAGGATGAAATGTGTTACTTGGAGCCTTACTCATATGACTACTTATGGCCAATGAGATCCCCTGTACCTCTGTGTGATTGTTGTTACTGTAAAGAAAAATTACATTAAATTTTACAACCAGTATCTTATCAAATACATAAAAAATTTCATTAAAAATTGCATGGAGTAAAGTCTACCCTTGTTTGTCAAAATTATCTGTTTCTGTATTTAATATCTTCCAGAGTTCTCTTTTCTCTATTATACATTGGGAACCTTCATTGTAACAACTTTAAAAAATGAACACTCATTCTTGATGTTAGTTTAAGTAGTATCAAATTACTTCCAATTTTATGATTGGAGATACAACTCAAATCAAAGCACCTTTATTTGTTATGAAACTACATGACAGTCTCAAGCAGATCCTCAGAGATTGAAAAACAATATTTTAGAATGCAAAATTTACAAAGGTTTTGGAATCAGGGGGCAAGTGACAGAATGGATTGCTAGCTGGCTTCAAGACAGAAAGCAAAGAGTGGAAATAAAAGGTGGTTATTCAGAGTGACAGAAGGTGGGAAGTAGTATTCCACAAGGACCAGTGCTGGGAACACTGATGTTCACAATTTACATGAATGATTTGGACTTTGTAATCAAAAAGGCAATTTCTAAATTTGCGCATGATACTAAACTGGGTAGGGTGGGGGAGTGCAGATATTTAATACTGAAGAGGGCTGCAACAAATTACAGATAGACATTAATAAACTTGCAGAATGGACAAATATTGCTGAAAAAAGACATTTTGTCGAAGCTTTTTGTTTTGCACCCATCAGGACAATCACAAGGATACCAATGTCAAGGGAAGCGACAGCCGTATACTATCTGAGAAGAGTGCGCTGACTGGTTAACAAGTGGACTCTGATTGGCAGAGACGTTGCCATGGAGAATGCACCAGTCCAGGGTGACTGACAGTTAACTGCCAAGCTACATATATTAATACACAAGGCCCTGTCCTTTGTAGATAGAAAGAACATATACACACATTGCGCCTGTTTAAACTAAAGAATATGTGATAGTCATTCGCTGGTTCATTCCTTGAGCAGAGTCAAGCTGCCTGGTTTAAATTCAGGCAATGCTTGGCAGTTAACTGTCATTCATCATTAACTGGTGCATTCTCCATGGCAATACTTTTTTCAGCAATTCTGAAAGTTCTGTACTACCAAATGACTAACAGCCAAATAATTGGCAAATGAAGTTCAACACAGATAAATGAGGGGTAGTACGTTTTTGTAGGAAGAATAGGGAAGTCACATTGCATTACTGGGATGGTGGAAGTCTAGATGGGGTAGAGGGACAGAGAGATCCTAGGATATAAATACATTAATCATTAAAAGTTGTGCCACAGGTCAGCAAGGCCATAAAAAAAAGCAAGCTAAGCACCAGGCTTTATTTCTAGAGGGACAGAATTGAAAAGTAGGAAGGTTACACTAAACCTGTACCATCTTCATTAGACCACACCAGAGTACTGCATGCTGTTCCAGTTGCCATATAATCAGAAGGGTTTAGAGGCACTGGAGAGGGTGCAGAGAAGATTTACAAGGGTGATATGAGAAGTGACTGGGCATAAATATCAGGAAAGGATTGTGGGGCTGGGCAGTTTGTGGGGGGGTGGGGGTGGTCCTCTTCTCTTGAAAAAAGATTGAGTGACCGAATAGACCTCTTTAAAATTATGAAAGGTTCTGATACATTAGATGCAGAGAGAATGCTTCCTCTTGTGGAGATAAAGCATAACTAGACACCATCAATATAAGACAGGCACCAAGAAATGAAATAAGGAATTCAAAGAAGCTTCTTCCTCCAAACAGCAGTGAGAAGGTGGAACTCGATACCACAGGATGTGGTTGAAGTGATTAGTCTAGATGCGTTTAAGGGGAAGCTAGGCCAGCATTTGGGGGAAAAGGGAATAGAGGGTTACGATGATCGAATTAGATGAGAAAGTGGAAAGAGGCTTGAGTGGAACATAAACACCGACATTGGGCTGAATCGCCTGTTTCTGTGTCGTATGTCCTACTTAGTCTAACATTTTTACTAGTTTATGAAGATCACTCAATAAGGCTGAGTTATGAGTTATTAGCTCCATTCAGCAATGCATATCCCACTTCAGCAATACTTTAAACAAACTAAAAAGTTTAGAGAAGCTTTTGCTATTTTTTTTTCTACTTGATGGTTGGATTGAACTTTATTGGATTTTATGACAGAAGTCCAGACTTTCAGCTATAATGCTTAGAAGGTACAAAAAGCCAGGCTGCATAAGCAGCAAACAATGCCAATTTACTGAGTGGCATTTTGCTGATACAATTGGAATATAAAATTTCTGGATTACCCAATTCATACACATACACACATTCATTTAGTTTAACGACTCGCATATTAACCAGCCTAACTACCTTAAGATCAGCAAATAGAATCTATTCAAATCAATAATTAAAAGAGATGTTTAAAAGATCCTTCTTTTAAGGTCATGCACACCTTAAAGCAACATCCAGAGGAATAGTCTTCAGAAGTTTCCCGAAAGCCTGCCTAACACGGACTCCACAGTGGACCAGCTGCATGCGGCACACATCAACACACCTATGTAACAAAACCAATACTAACTTTATTAAAGTTGCAAGTTTCAGGTTCGGCTCCTAAATAATATGCAGATCAAAGTGCAACGAATGGTAAGACTTTTCAAATTTCAAAATTATACCTTTGTAAGAGGTCATTTGGCAAAGAAGTAGAAACAATTTGTAGGCTGTTGCATGCTTGCAAGCAGATAGAAGCATCTTCATGAACAGCTGTTTTAAAAAAAAAAAGCAGCAGGGTAAGAGCTCCGACATCACTTAAAAAAATGAAGAATAAGTCATTCATTGACAGAAATCTTACCATTTGATAGCAGCCCTTTGCAGAACTTGTGAAATGATGGGATAGCAAACAAGGGAGCATAAGTTTCTGATTTCTTCATTAAAATGGTTACTTCTAATGCCCAGGTTAGTAATAATTTCCTAATGAGATATTCAAAATAGGTTTTCAAAGAAATTAAAGCAAGTACACAATTCTTAAATACAATGTAGAATTTATAATGAAAAAATTCAGATAAAAATTATTTGTTCAACTGGTAAAACGCAATAAGCAAAGCTGGTTTACCTTGCATCGTGGTTCAAAATATCCTTACTGAGCAATGTTCCTAAAAGATTCAGTATGATGGAAAAGTGTTTTTTTGTTGCCATTGTGACAGTACTGATAACAGCACCATCAAACAGAGAAGGCGATGATGAACTAAGACTGCTGGATATGAAATGGTCATGCCTGCAAACAAAACCGAATGAACAATTTCTACACAATTTGGAACTGTTTGCATATGTATCGTAAAAATGACAGAATTCTTTCCAAATACAGTCAAATAATGAATTAACTATTTTAGTAAGCTGCACAATATCGCTAAAATTTCAAAGAAAAATTGACATTCAACTGAATTCAGACTGTTAAACGCAACATATATTTATGAATTTAATTAAAATATAAAATACATAGATGCAAATCTTCTGGAACACTCGAGATACTTGTCCAATGTAGAAAATGCTCCTTCATGCCCATAATATGCTGCCAACTCTTGCACCTTATAATACACTGATTAAAGCTTTCCCAACCGCTTTCACTAATTCAAACTGTTGTTCACATGGAGTGATAATGCATCAGTTTGAGAGTACAATGAAGGTCAAGCTAAACCCTACCTCCCAACAGAATTTGCTGAAACTAATTCTCAAAGAACACAATAATTTACATTAAGCATTGAGGACTAGATAAATCAAGTGAACATTAGTCATTTTTTTCCCAAATAAATGAAAAAAGACTGAGTTCAAACATTGCCTTTGGTTATTGTGCCACCCAAGAACATCAATTAATTTTCAAATGGAAACTAGTTCCAGTAGTTAGAACGTCCTTTAATTTTGGTGAATGGGGGTCAGAGACTTTACAGGCCAATCCAAAGAATTTACATCCATTTGGCAAGGACAGACACCCAAAGTTCAACATACCTTGTACAGTGGGAATATAGAGTGTACAGGACTCCATACTGGATGGCAGGATAATGAACTGCAAGGTTGGCATGTACAATTGTAAGGTTATCACTGAGGAGGGCAAACACTGTGGGAGAGAGAGCCCACATCTGTAAAGAAAAGGCACAAAACATTATTGAAAACAATTCACATGCAACTTAAATGTGTAATTATCCCACAATAAACAGCAAAAAATTTGAAATTAATAAAATGTACTTTTGGAACTTCATAATTTGAATAGCGTTGCATTGAAAACAAATTGTCACAATGCTCTCATTATACGTAACCCTGGACTGGCAGTGATCTCCAGCTTAACCTCTCAAAAAGAGGGGCTTCTGAGTGGGTGTGAAGAACGTTTGGGAAAAGATTGAGTCACAGAAATAGTTTTGTTTTACCAGGAGCCAAGCAAGTATATAATTACTTCAACTTTTTCATATTAACACAATACTTACACCAATCAAGGAATTTTTTGCATTTCCAATTGTAGTAAGGGCACTTAAGTCAAATAGTATTACAAACTCCGCATTTTCCTCATTGAATGTTCTGTCCCTGAAAGCTTCATGCTGTATCTCTGAACAGACCAGAGGAAGAGTCAGACCTTGAAGGTGACTGTTAAGTGCACAGGTCATTTCCCCCAAGATAAGTTTGTAGGCAGTCTCTAACACAGGAATATTCTTCAGGCTTAGCACAGCTTGATATACAAATTGTGCTGCTGAAACAACCTGAGTAGGAAAGGGTAGACAGAGTTATATAAAATATAACTGTTATACAATAGTTTAACTTATTTTGCAACATTAGAGCCATATTGGCAAGTACCATTTAGGCAAAAAAGCTTAAATTGAGCATCTCATCAAAAATATTGAATAAAAAAATATCCAGGCAGAAGCAGTAAAAAAGGTTCTGATTGGTACAATGCTCGGAACAGAAATTTATTCCACTAGGATCCAATCCATGCTGCAGCAATGTAGTTTGCAGCAACACAAAGCTGGCAAGCTGCTGAGTCAATGAGGGTGAATTTCTTCAGTTTCTCACCAGGCAGCCACGGTTTAATTGGAACTCCCAGTTACACATGTAAACAGGGAGTCTGCCAAATAACAGCAGCACAGCGAGAGAAATGAGAAAATTAACTCCTTTTTTGACAGTCAACATAATTTTGTAATTTTGAGAGCTTTTTCTTTAGCAGATTAGAAGTGCATTACAGCATCATAAACCACTCTGAGAAAGATCTAAACAGTATTCAGAACAAATAAGGACTCTGCTTTCTGTTCAAATGCAGGTCATAAGGAATCAATGATACCAATACAGATTATGCTCATCTACTCCTATATTACAATTGAGGTTTTCCAGTTCAGAAACATTTTAAAACAAATTTAAATTTGTAATCACCACAAAACACTTTATTTAATGATATAACAGCTCATCCTTTCATGATTATAATATAACTTCAAAGCAGTCAGTTACCTAAGCATTGAAAGAACAGCACAATACTTTGTAGTTTGAAAGGATATTTAAATAATTCATACATTAACCAAAATAAATAGGTGCATTAGCATTTAAGTTCTTTTAAAAAATATTCTTCCACGGGAAAAACAGAAATACCTGGAAAAGCTCAGCAGGTCTGACAGCATCGACGGAGAAGAGCACAGTTGAGGTTTTGAGTCCTCATGACCCTTCAACAGAAGTTAAACAGTTCTGTTGAAGGGTCATGAGGACTTGAAACGTCAACTTTGTTCTTCTCCGCCGATGCTGCCAGACCTGCTGAGTTTTTCCAGGTATTTCTGGTTTTGTTTTGGATTTCCAGCATCTGTAGTTTTTTGTTTATATTCTTCCATGGGATGTGGACATCGCTTGCAAGGCCAGCATTTATTACCCATCCCCAATTGCCCTTGAGAAGCTGGCAGTGAGCTGCCTTCTTGAACCGCTGCAGGCAATGTGGTGTAGATACACCCACAGTGCTGTTAGGGAGGGAGGGGAAGGTTAGGAATTGAAATTTTCTATACCAATCACTCGGTTATTTTGCTGTACAAGATTACCAGATCACGGTATAAACCACTTAAAAGCAGTTGGTAAAATATTCGCAAATGACACATTTATCTTATCTCTACCATGCTCAATACTGATCTTTATTTTAACTCAAATACATCAGTTTACTACCTACAGAAATTCTGGATACTACTAAGCATCTTCTCTCTATAATGACATTAACGAATTATGGCCCCAACTTCACGGTTTCATTGTAAAGGCCAACGGTAAAAACAGATGCTTTGCCTCATGTACAACATCCCATTCTACTTGAACAGAACCAAATTTTCATTCCTACATATCGCATCCTTTGATGATCCTCAAAGAGAGTGAAAAAAAATTCTCAGCATATAGCGATCCTTTAAAAGATTTTCCTATACTCTTGGATATATTCCAATTTAAAATTAATTTAGAAACTTCCAGTAAAAGCCATCTTCAAAATTACCTGCAAAGGAGGAAACTATACAAGTATAAATAGCAGATACTGAATAATTAATTTTATTTTCACATGTTCATAGAATTTCAACATACTATATGAAATGCTCATTTCTACCAGAATAGGATCTTGCGATCTTACATTCAACTCACATCTGTCCGTGGTCTTACCTCTTTTTCCCTGTGAAAACGGAGCTGAAGTAACTTAGAATGTGGTGAAAACAATTTTTCAACAAATGATGCTGGCAATTTTGTATTTATTTGTTCCACAATCTGGAAAACAAAACTTTTTTTTAAAAATTATGACAGTACATAGGATAATGAAATTAAATGGTAGGAATTTAATGCCATTATAGGTGTCATCCTTGGCTCAATGGCAGCACTCTTGCCTGAGTGTGGGTTCAGGACCTACTCCACAAACTTGAGCACAAATTCTGGGCTGACACTTCTAGGTTACGTGAACCAAGTTTGACATCTTGGTGCCATCTCTCAGATGAGATGTTAAACTGAAGGCCCCTCTGCCCTCTCAGGTGGATGTGAAAGATCCCATAGATAGTTTCATTTGAAAAGCAAGGCCAAAAGTTACCTCTTAACCAAAATCATTAAAATCAGATTATTTGGCTTATTCTCTTCACTTTTTGTGGGTCACAGTTGTGCTTGAGCTTTCCTACAATAGTGGCGACACTTCAAAAGTACTTCATTAACTGTGCACTACTTGGGATGTCCTGAATTCATGAAAAGTGCTTATATAAATGCAAATTCCTTTTCTTGTTATAGAATCCAAAGGCACTGATCCAAGAGGAATTTTTTTGGAACAATAAATAATCACATAATTGGTACAAAAATTTAAATCCTCAAAAATGTAAGCAGACTCACCAGAGTCAACAGGTTTAAGACAGAGATGATATACTCAGCACCAAACATCTGACAACTGTCCAGTTGATCCAACCCATAAGTAATGGTAATTTCACAATGCTTGGCTATATCAGAGTCCATACTACCCAGTAGAACACACACACATTCATTTGCGGCTGTCAATACTGCCTCAGAAAAGAAAACTTGTTTGGCTGTGGTTACACAATTCACAACCCTCAGGAGGACCTAGGTTAAAAGAGAAACACAGTTTAAGCAAGATGCTCAAAAGTCCATGCATACCACATCAACAACATTACCCTCATCAACCCTCTCTGTCATCTCTTCAAAACACTCCAGCAAGTTAGTTAAAAATGATTTTCCCTTTAGAAATCCATGCTGGCTCTTCCTAATCAATTAACATTTTTCCATGTAACTACTAATTCTATCCCAAATAATTGTCTCTAGAAGCTTCCCCATCACTGAAGTTAAACTGACTGTCTGTAATTGCTGGGCTTATCCTTACAACCTTACTAAGGGGAAAACTAAACATTTTGGTACAAAAATGTTTAAATGCATTTTCTTACATCTGTCACATAAGCCTCAGTGATTGGAGGTCCTCTAATTGGGCTGAAACGTTCTCCAATGCTTCTCACCACAGTGCTGAAAACTCTTAGCAGTGCTGCTAACTTTGGTAATGAGACTGAAGGAGGTGGAATGTCCTCATCAACTGACTCTCCAGATGCCACATGACTAAGATCCTGTAAATGCAAATAATCAGTCAATTCATTAATCAATTGGGAGCTGTAAAGAAAATAATCTACGGTCCCTCTTATCATTCAATGGACACAGCACACTAGCCGGGAATTTGCAGCAACTGAGTTATTGCCCTAAGGCCAGAGTTCAGCCCACTCCGATCCAAAGCCAAAGTTTTCTGGGAAATTCATCACATGCCAGAGTGACGATAGTGACAATCCAACTAACTTTGAACTGTCTCAGCTACTTTGTCAGTTTCATTTGGCATCATCACAACACTCAGTGACAGACACATCACTAATTAGAATTTGAATTGGTCTGAACAACTGGATATAGTTGCTTGAAATGTCCCAAAAGTCAGCACACTTAACATTTTGAGCACCAATTTTGAAACAACTATAAAGAAAACCATTTAGCACATTCTGGCAGATACTGTTGCTGATCAGTGCAGGATGGTGCAAGTGGTTGGATTCATTATTGTCCCAATGTTATGGCACAACCGATGGTAAATGCTGAATTGCTCAAACCCCAGACAGAAACTTGGAACAACTGCCACAACTATTTTTGCAATTTGTATGTTTTGAAATTCAGGTTTTGAATTCAGTGGGAATAAGGCCACTGAGCCTTATAGGTTTTCACAAAACTAGATTAAACATTTATTAATAAGAGAAATGATTTTAAGCACTTATGTCTACAAATTACTACAATAACTTCTAAATCCCCAAATGAATCTGACTCCAAGATACACCTGCAAAAAGGCAAAAGCAGGACACACAGATTTTAAAAGGCCCAGGCAAAGAAACATAATACCCTGAACAATCCAATTCAAAGCGAGTTTTCTTAACTTCAGTTCGCTGTAGACAGCAGCTCGAGGCGTAAATGCTGAAAGCTTTCCCCACACGTTAGATCTTAAAATGTCTGCCTTTGCACATAGCATTCTCTCCTTTATATACATATTTTCCCCATTGAATGCAAATTCCCATTGTTTCACTATGTCTTTGGACTTTACCCCAGAGAGTTGTGGAAGCTAGATCACTGAAAGATTTAAAAAGAGGTAGACAGATTTTTGAAATAGAGGAATTGAGGGTTATGAGGAGCTCGCAAAAAAAAAAGAGTTGAGGTCTGGGGCAGATCAGCCATGATCTTATTAAATGGCAGGGCTGAATGGCCTACTCTTGCTTCTATTCCTTATGTTCTTAACCTCAATGATTATAAAAATTTCAGTACCAATTTTACTGGTAATGAGAAAAATAAACACACTGGGCAGAATTTTCTGAGCCCGCTGGTGGTGGGTGTGATAGGTGGCATGCACGAAAAATATGGCAGGACCCACTTCACGACAGCGTAATGGTAGGTCACAATCTTCCGCTCAACCCGCCATCGGCAGGCCACGTTTCCTGTCAGCGGTCAGCTAATTGTAATACATGAGCATATAATTAAAAGGCTATCCCGCCAGGCTCTTGGAGCTCCGCAGTATCGTCCATCCACATCGGCAGGAAAGCACGTTGACGTGTTTCACAACAACACGCAGGCAACATGCACTTGGCGGCATTCACTTTGGGGGAACTGAGGTGAGTGGGCAGCAGCGTTCTCCACAGCTCACCTGTTGTTTAGAAGGCCTCGGGGTGCCAAGGGAAACTGATGCCTGGCCCCGCAGGAGACTGCTGAGGGGGTGGAGGTTGTTTGGGGGCATGTGCTGGGCGGCCTCGGAGGCGACAGCTGAGTTGGAGGTGAGGGGGAGGGTCTGCTCTGACGCTGCATCTGGTGCACAGGCAATCAAGGTGGGGGGCAGAATAATCGAGGGAAATGGCCACGCGCTAGGGACACCTGTATAAACTGACCATGCCTTAGCAAAGACAGGTCAGGCACAGCCACAGTGATATGATTGGGGGTCAGGCTCCTCGCCTGCCTGCCCATGCAAGCATTGCGGAGGCACCAAAGGGCCAACAAGTGCTCCATATCTTGCCGCATCCCCGGCACAGACTTCGAGTCCGCCACCACTTTATTGGACCGCGGAGCAGTTGGACTGCACACGTTGGACAATCTCCTCGCCAACACTGGCCATGTAGCAGTCACTGCTCGAGGTGCTCACAGCCCCTTCCAATCTTAGCATACTGGTTTGGGCCAGTGTCCCCCGTGTTGCAGGCTGACAGCACAGCCATGCAGCGCACTCATCTCTGACCATCTGTGAGATGACCAGCTCTCTTCAGGAAGCATTAAGGGCCAGTCATACAGGGCCAGGGAAGGTGTTAAGTACAGACATGATAGCCACATCTCTCTCTCTTTCATGCTGCAGGAGGACCACGTCAGGATCATGGATCCTGGTGATCTAGCCGTATACCTGATGGCCCACAGAGACCATTGAAGACGGAGGAGAGAGCGACCGTGGCTGCTGGCTATGCAAAGGCAGGAGCAGCAACCTCCCTGAAGGGGCAGTAGGGGCTCCCACACACACTGCCCAGGAGCGACAGT
This sequence comes from Carcharodon carcharias, assembly GCF_017639515.1. Taxonomy (NCBI): domain Eukaryota; kingdom Metazoa; phylum Chordata; class Chondrichthyes; order Lamniformes; family Lamnidae; genus Carcharodon; species Carcharodon carcharias. The sequence continues at coordinate 3,411,860 of NC_054481.1, read as the reverse complement.
GAGCCATGGCTGGTCGGTGCCTAGCGACACCCACGGCCTATAGATGCCGATTGCCATTCCGGCAGATGACTGAGAACCAGTGTCGCTGATGACTGCGCATATCTAGGGAGCTGGTGGCTCACATATGCCACTTACTGCAGGACTTGGTGCCAAGGGGACATGGAGGGCATCAATTGCCAGTGGCTGTGAAAGTGACCGTGCCGCTCAATTTCTATGCCAGTGGCTCCTGTCGGAGCTCCACAGGTGACCTCTGTGGGATTTCACAATCCGCCACCCATAAGTGCATCCATGATACCAGCTTCTCCATGGCAACAGCTTTGTGCATTTCACCCGGGACCGGGACACAAGGGCCATTGGATTGGCCCTGATCTCAGGATTCCCACAGGTGCAGGGTGCGATTGACTGCACTCACATGGCGCTCAGGTCTCCATCACTACACTCGGTGGACTTCATCAACCACTCAACCACAAGGGCTTCCACTCGCTGAATGTGCAGCTGGTATGCGGCCACCAGAAACACATCCTGCAGGTATGCGCACGGTTTCCAGGGAGTGTGCACAACGCCTACATCCCAAGTCGCTCGCAGATCTCTGTAGTCTTCCAGGGTCCACAGAAGGGGTAGGGTTGGCTCCTTAGGGACAAGGGCTACCCCCAGAGGCCATGGCTGATGACACCCTTGCAGCGGCCTCAGACTGCAGCAGAGCGACGCTATAATGAGGTTCATGCTGCAGCTCGCAACTTGGTGGAGCAGACCATCGGGATGCTGAAGATGCGGTTCTGGTGCCTGGGCCAATCTGGTGGAGCCCTGCAAAACAGTCTGCACAGGATGTCACGCATCGTCGTTGTCTGCTGCACCCTTTACAACCTGGCGCTGCAACGGGGTGAGGAGTTGGCTGAGGAGATGGAGGAGCTGCATGTCTCCTCCAAAGAGGACAACACCGGTGGGAATGAGGGTGAGGGGGACCTCGGTAGTGATGATGATGGGGATGAGGCTCTCGCATTGGCTAGACGAGGCAGACACACTCGAGAGGCCCTCGCAGCTACCATATTTGTGAAGGATGACGACGGCGACATGCAGTGAGCTGTCCCTGTAGACCCTCGCATCGCAGTTGTGAACGTTTGACTCCCGTCTGGCCAAGGGCAGCTCTTGCGCTCCATGATCAGGGCCATCTCAGAGATGCAGCGGTGAAACTTTATATCCATCTGATGCCTTGTCCACCTTCAGCACCTCAGCCTTTCAGGAGCTGGTGCACAGCATCGCTGTGTGATGGGGGCCAGCGCCACCTTAAAAGATGCTGAGAGAACACAGTATGAGAGAGCTCTGTGGCACCTGCTCACTACATTCTGGCAGCAAGGACCAGCACTGCCAAGGTGCAGGCATCAGTAATGTTTCCAGGGAGTGTGAGGAGGGACCATCACTGTGGTCTGAAGGCTGCACAGAGCACAGGGAAGAGGCCCTGGACCGAGACACCTGCCTTTTGTCTTGTGCAGAATGGTTTCACATCTGAGTGACAAGAACACTGCTCATCAGAAGATGTTCGGGCTCCTCCATTGTGCCTTGCAATCTGAGGAGTGCAGCGACCATCCCGTCCTATGTTCCCGAGCTTGCCTTTGCAGCTTCAGCAACATGAGAGTCCAGAGGCTCGTGACTTGGACTCCATAACGTCCTGGCCTCCAGCAGTCCTCCGAGTGTTGGGGACCTGGGAAGTCCCGGCCTCTGCCTGCTGTGGATCAGAAAGTGCGACGTGTTCACCAGATTGTGGTCCCACGGCTACTGTAAAGCTAGGTCCCACCGAGGTGTGTGTCTCTGCGCTGGTGGAGGGTGTGGGTGAGCGCTGTGACAGGACTTCAGGGAGGGTGCCTTCAGATTCCTCTTCGGAGGTTTCTTCGGGGCTTGCTTAGAGGCTCTGGGTTGTGGAGTCCATCTGCTGCTTCCCAGATGTGCCTGCGAAAGCAAGGGGAGATAATTAGTACATAGCAGTGGCCTGTGAAAGAGGACACATCACTCAAGGTGATAGTTATCTGATGGATGTTACACTGCTGGATTCTCGCTTGGAAGAGCAGCGCCGTCTTCACCATCAGCACACGACCAGTCCTGGTCATTGCTGGCCGGCTGCATATGGCTGTGTTTTCAAATTCTGCCAGAACTGAGAGTTCCGGCATCCCTCCACCTGTCTATGACCTTTCCCTCCTGTTGTGAGCCAGTTTGTCCTGCATGGATAGAGATGGAGAATGTGTAACAGGACGCCTGCAGGTCAGAGTATGCCTGGCCTGTGTGGGTGGTGAGTGGTCCCATGAATGGGATGAGGACAATGATGGTGTGCATGGAAGAGTGTGAAAAAGTGTGATGTCCCTTGCACTGGCAAGGAGGGTGGGCCTTGCGAGTGTGTGATGGGTTTGTGAGTGAGAGAGTAGGCAGTGATGAAAAGAATGACTTACCCAGGCGGAACAGAGGAGTTCATTCATCCTTTTGCGGCACCAGGTGGATGTCCTCTCATGAAGGGTGTTGGCGCTGACCACCGCTGCCACCACCTCCCAAGCCGGGTTGGTGACATTGATACCCACCCTGCGGCCAGCACAGGGTAAAGAACATCCCCCGGCAGGGCTCCATGGCGTCCAGCAGTCGCTCGAGGGGCTCGTCGTTGGGGGGGGGGGGGGGGGGTGTCGCGGGGATTTGCAGTCTTTTTTCCTTTGCTGGCCACGTCTCCCAGCCAGCGGTGGTGAGCTGGTGGCGATGAGTGCTTTGCTGGCATCTGCCTTTTAAAGATGGCGGCTAGCGTGATGCAACAGCGGGGTGATGGTGAGCAGGTGAATGAGAGCCCGCCTGCCATGGAAACAGCGTGTTTCGTGGGAGTGAATATATAATGAGGCGGGCTCAGGGAGACATGATGTGAAAACCTGCCATTTTCATTAGCGGGTAGGACTCCATTTTACCCACCCGCTACCGTACTTAGTGCAATTCTGGGAAAATTCAGCCCACCGTTTCTGAACTTCACCTGGCTAGGTGACACATTTTACCCCTCCTTTGAAAACAATCTAGTCTGCTTTATTTCAAAATGCAAATGTTCTTTTACACCTTACATTCTAAGCTTCCCCCATGTTTACCTACTTAACATTTCAAACCTAACTCATCTTCTAACACATCAAAGCCTTCAGACAAGCTGCCTTTAACCCAATTAACACACAAAACACCATAATTTTACAATAAATTCCAATAACATTATTATATCTTCCTGACATCCTCCCGCTCATTAAAAAATTAACCATCATAATTTAAAAATATGGCATTATTTTTATTAACCCATCTTCTACTATCTCCTATACTTCTCTATAAACTTACAGTTATAATACCAGATTCATGCATTAACATAATAGATCCAAATTCCTCGTATCAACAGAAATCATTTCAGCTCAGGGAAATCCATGATAGCCTTGACTTTCACATCTCTCGGAGCCACCTTACTATGTCCAACAGTGTGGCCTAGATACTTAACTTGCGCTTTTGCAAATTCACTTTTAACTAAGTTCACCACCAAATTAGCTTCTTCCAATCGAGTAAATAATTCTTCCAGATGTTGTAAATGCTCATCCCACATCTGACTGAAAACTATCAAGTCGTCAATGTAAACAGCACAATTGCAATTACTTTGTCAGTCTTTGAAAAGTTGCAGGTGCATTTTTCATACCAAACGGTATAACTTTAAACTGATATAGTCCATCTGGCATCACAAAAGCCGATATCTCCTTTGCTGTCTCCTATAACGGTACTTGCCAATATCCTTTTAGCAAGTCAGTCTTTGTGATAAATGTTGATTGTTCCACTTTTTCAATACAATCTTCCAACTGTGGTATAGGATATGAATCCGCTTTTGTCACCACATTCACCTTTCAATAGTCCACACAGTCTGTATGTTCCATCTGGTTTCAGTACCAGCACAATTAGCAAACTCCAGTTACTGCAACTAGACTCAATGATATAATTTTGAAGCATGAATTCAATTTCTTTCTGTACTTGATAACTTTGCCAGACTTAATCTATAAGAATGTTGCCTCCGCGAAGATGAAACTTCTACAGACACATCATGTATAGCTAAATTTGTCCTCTTCAACTTATTTCCACAAATATCTTTGTGAGACTGCAATAGCTTCTCCAAATTGCTGACAATTGTCTGGAAGGTAACTCAATATTACGTTTAAATTTTCAACTACCCCCTCATTATCCAATTTAATTAGAAAAAAATCAATTTCAGAATCCTTCATTTCTATCTTTCTCATTGTTTACCGCTTCCTTTTGGTCCTCTTCCCTGACAAAATGCTTTTTAAGCATAGTTACATGACACACCCTCTGATTCTATCTGGATTATTTATTAAATAATTCACTTCACTCAGCTTCCTTTCAATCACGTCAGGCCCACTAAACCTTGCCTTTAATGAGTCACCCAGTACTGGTAACAGAACTTAATACTTTCACCCCTGCAATAAAACTACAAACTGTAGCTTTCCAGTCTGCTTTCATTTTCGTCACTTGCTGTGATATTTTTAAGTGTCCCTTACCTAACTCACATGCTCTGTCTAATCTCCCTGAAGTTTGATACATAATCCAGGAGTAGTTTCTGAATTTTGACCCACCAATTTCTCATGTATCAATTTCAGTGGTCCCCATACCTCATGATCATAAACTAATTTGAAAGGACTAAAACCAGTCGATGCAATAGGAGCTTCCCTAATAGTAAACAATGATAATGGGATTCCATATTCCAATCCTGTGGATAATCCTGACCGTATACTCTCTTAAAAACTATGATGAGTTTGATGCCACCTTTCCAAAGTCCCTCGTGATTCAGGGTGATAAGCTGTTGACTTCAATTGTTTTATTCCCAAAACAGCTGTGACATGAAATTTGAACCCCGATTTGATTGTATTTCTTTAAGTAAACCATATCTTGGAATTGGAATTAAAAGTGCCTGCTTATGGTTTCCTTATCACCCGACGTGTGACACCTTCTACAGAATTTGCCTACATCCCCATGCAATCCAGACCGAAAAAAAAGTTTCTGTATCTTCGCCTGTGTCTAATTCCTGAATGTTGCCCCACTCGAATTCCTCAATCTCATTTCTACATCCAAATGTTAGTACAATCTGATGCACCTTCCTCCTGCTTTCATTTGAAGTATGATAAGACCTCCATTTTCTCATTAAAACATTATCCTTAAGGTAATAATATTTTGGAATATGTTTTGCCTTTGTTTCTGAGTAAAGCTGTCTGATATAATTGTTTTATCTGCAAATCCTTTTTCTGTAACTTTGCTAACCTCAAGTTAAATACTTCAGCTGAGTTGTCTTCCAGACTTTCTTCCTAAACAACTTTATCAAACACAGTGTCAGCTAATTGGATTTCCACACCTTCTCCCTGCCTTCGAACTTCCTGTTCTTCTTGTTTCAACCTGTGATCTCATTATAACACAAGCTGGAAACAATCCAGGATGCTCTCTGCAACACTTCTGTTAAACACAATTCTACAGGCTGCTCAATCACCATAGGCATCACCCACATCTGTGATCCAGCTATATTACCAATTAGAAATTGAACCCCTGCTATGGGAAATTTTTCTACTACTCCAACAATCACCTCACCTGTTTTCCAATTGCTTTTTAAATTTACCTTCCACAATAGAATAGGTTTAGCATCTCCATGAACCCCACTTATTATCTGTACCTGCAATACTCCCTCTGAACAACAAATGTCACTATCCCGCAGCATTAAGGATTGACTAGCCCGTGTCTCTTAACATTTTAAAATCTTTATCTACTTCATATTGTACACATGGAAAAACTTTCCCTTCACACACAAAATCTTTAAACATTTCAGCAACCTGCACCTCAGAATTCTCTCGGGTAAATTGTGAACACATTCCCATTTCTTTACTTTTCACTGATTCTTCCTGTTTTACATGTATACAAACCACTGGTTTTTCCTGTGCCTGAATCTCAGAACTCACAGTACTTATACTTCCAGAACTTTTCTGCACCCTTACAATTCCAACAGATTTTCCCTGCAATTTCTAACATAGATTTCGCACGCCCAACTTTATTACAATGAAAACACCTCAATTTTCGAATGTCACTTCTACCCTCAGCACCTTTTTACCTAAGAAAAAACTTCCTGCGAACTTCCACCAACTGCTTCTCTTCTCTGGTTACCTACCTTCCTTTCACCTTCTCATTTTCTATCCTTCTCTGATTTAAAAGGGTGACGAAAGAAAGGTTTAGTTCTATGAACTAACTCAATCATCAGCTATCTCTGCTGCTTGTCTTACCGTTTGAACTTTGTTCCTCCCCGAGTTCTCACTACCGAAGGATTGAATCTTTAAATTCTTCCAAAGAATTACCTCTTCAAGAGCTACATATTTGTCTCTATCTTTCATGCCCATATCCACTGGTCAAAATTCCCTTGTTTTACTTTCTCAAACTCGATATAAGTTTCCCAGGCTGTTTTCTCATATTCCTAAACTTCTGCCTGTATGCCTCAGGAACCAACTCACATGCACACAAAAGAGCCTTTTTTATCACATCATAGTTCACTGACATTTCTTCTGACGGTGAAACAGAAACCTCAAGTGCTCTACCCATCAACCTGGTTTGTAACAACAATTTCCAGTTTTCCTGTGGTCATTTCATCTGTTTAGCTAACTTCTCAAATGAAATAAAGAATGCTTCCACATCTCTTTCGTCAAACTGTGCTTGTAAAATTTAAACATCTCCCCACTGGGCTTTAGGTTAAAGGTTTCTTCATCATCAGAACTCTCCTCAGCATCTGATGTCTCCTTTTTAAAATTCAGCTTTTTAAGCTGATATTCTCTCTTTCCTTCCTTCACTCTTCCATTGTTAGCTTTTCCCTCTGGAGGTCAAGTTTTCACATTTCCATTGCTTTTTGAAATGATCTCTTTTCCCCTTTCTTTCTCTGCTGCCTCTAGTTTTTTTCATTTCCAATTCTTTTTCCTTCTCGTTTGCCTCTAATTCAAGTTTTCTCATTTCCTTTGCTTGTTCAAATTCAAGCTTCTTCATTTCTAACTGAAGTCTCACTACCTCCAGCTACGATGCACCAGTTTCAAGTATCACTTCCAACTTTAAATGCTGCGCTATACCTTCTATTATACCTGCATTCTTCACCCTTGCAGGTAACCCCAACTGTAATTTATCCGCCAATTCCATTAACTTAGTTATAGTTACCTTTTATAAATCAGCCGAACTTAACTTCAACTCCCAGACAAGTCTGAACAACTGCCAAAGCCATATCGCAGTATCACTAGTACAAAAAACCTCACATCAACTCCTGAATTCAAAATGCTTCTCGTACTCGTAACCTTAAGGTTCACCAACTCCAACCCAATCAAGGAATTTCAAATATATCCAGCAAAGAGGCCCCAACTATGTCATGATACAGCCGATGGTAAATGCTCAGTTGTTCAAATCCCAGAGGGAAGCTTGAGACAATTGCCACAACTATTTTTGCAATTTGTATGCTCCGAGATGCAGGCTTTGAATTTAGTAATAAGACCACTGAGCCCTAGACGTTTTTACAAAACTAGATTAAACATTTATTAAAAGAGAAATGATTTTAAATACATACATGTCTACAAATTACTACTATAACATCTAGATCCCCTAATTAATCTGACTCCGAGCTACACCTCCATGAAGGCAACAGTAAGACACACAGATTTTAAAAGACCCAGGCAAAGAAATATAATACCTTGAACAATCCAATTCAAAGTGAGTTTTCTTAACTTCAGTTTGTTGAAGGCAGCAGCTTGAGGCGTAGATGCTGAAAGCTTTTCCTACTTGTTAGATCTTGAAACGCCGGTCTTTATACACAGCATTCTCTCCTTTATATATATTTTCCCCTTGAACGCAAATTCCCATTGTTTCGCTATGACTTTGGACTTTACCTCCCTTATTATAAAAAATTATCATAGTATCAATTTTGCCAGTAATCTTTGGGAAAAATAAACACACTGCTTCGGAACTTCACCTGGCTAGGTGACACATTTCACCCTATTTTGAAAACAATCTAGTCTAGTTTATTTCAAAATGCAAATGTTCTTTTACACCTTATATTCTAAACTTCTCCCATGTTTGCCTACTTAACATTTCAAACCGAGCTGAAGTTCTAATACATCAAAGCCGTCAGACCAGCTGCCTTTAATCCAATGAAGTCTCTCTCTCACACACAGACACATAGGCACTGATACTACTATTTCACAATAAACTCCAATAACATTATATTCTCCTGACACCCAACAAGGGAGTTCTCCCTGGTATCCTGGCCAATATCCCTCAAATCAGCATCACAAAAAATATTTTTATCTGCTAATTATCACATTGCTTTTTAAGGTTTAGTTTAGTTGCTGCATTTCCACCATTACAATATTGACTACACTTCAAAATACAGATACTTCATTGGCTGTAAAGTACTTTGAGACGTCTGGTGGTCATGAAAAGTGCAATACAAATGAGAGTCTTTTATTGAGCTCTACTCTCTAGTGTGTTTCTGAAATTACAATATCACACGCCACTACAGCATAACAGTCCAGCAAACTGACAGACAACGAATTTTCTAGACAAATATATTGCCCTTAAGAAAAGGCCTTTCAAACATTTGAAATTAGGATTGAGTAATCTTCAACTCATTTTAAAGAAAAACAGGTAGCTTCCACTGAGTGAATATTGTGATTAGTATGCATCTAAATAATCAGTTTCAAATTAGAAAATTGCCCAATTTACCTTGGATATAAAATGTGGGTCAATTTACTGCAATTAAAATTTTTGAAGGTTTATTTCTCTGTAGACAAATAAGTGGAAAACAACTAACAAATGGGAAGTAGTGTGTCATACAATGTGTGCAGTCTTTTATTTAGAAGTATTTTCTAATTTTCACACTTAGCAAAACTGTACCATACCTCAGCATAAGCCTCCATATCTTCTAAGAACTGTCCCAGAAGGGTTGTGGAAAATCCAAGATCTGCAACCCAGAACTGTTCCAAACACTGCAACCAACCTTTGGAATAAATAACAATAAACACCTTTACGTTTTAGTTTGTTTTGTACAAAAACCCTTAAAAAAGTTAAAAATTCAGAAAACAAATGGGGAAAAGGAAAAAAAAATGAGATTGAATAAACCAATAAGACATGAGGCAGCAACTAAACTGAGCAAAAACATCAAGGCATTAGCAAGTAGTTTATTCCACAAGTGCAGCATAATGCAATTAGGAAAAAAATGCATAATTCATTAAAATTCTTGGCATGAATACCTGCTCAGGTAATAAATTTCTCAAACTAGTTTAATTAAGTCTCTTCATTGTTGTTACCAGCCAACAGCAATAACTTGTATTTATACAGAGCCTTCAACATAGCAAAAGTGCTTCACAGGAGCGTTAACAAAATGGTGCCAATATTGGTCAGCAAGCACAGGGCTGATGAGTGAATAGGGCCGAGTACAAGTTAGGACATGGGCAACGTTTTAGATGACTTCAAGTTTAAGGTCGTAGGCCAAGAGTGCATTGGAATAGTCAGGTCCAGAAGTGGCAAAGGTATGGCTGGGGATCAGCAGATAATCCGAAGCAGCAGCAGAGCCAGGTGATGGTACAGAGATGAAAATAGGCAATCTTAGTGATGGGGTAGATAAGACCGTTAGATGTAGGCCTTTCGGCCCATCGAGTCTGCTCTGCCATTCAATGAGATCGTGGCTGATCTGATAATCCTCAACTCCACTTTCCTGCCTTTTCCCCATAACCCTTGATTCCCTTACTGATCAAAAATCTGTCTGTCCATCTTAGCCTTGAATATACTTAACAACCCAGCCTCCACAGCCCTCTGTAGTAAAGAATTCCACAGGTTGACTGCTCTCAGAGAAGGAATTCCTCCTCATCTCTGTTTTAAATGGGCACCCCCTCACTCTGAGATTATGCCTTTTGGTCCTAGACTCTCGCACAAGAAATAACCTCTCAGCATCTACCCTGGCAAGCCTCCTAAGAATCTTGTGTTTCAGTAAGGTCATTCTTCTAAACTCCAATAAGCACAGGCCCAAACTACTCAACATCTCCTCATAAGAAAATCCCTCCATCCCTGGGATCAACCTAGTGAACCTTCTCTGGACTGCCTCCAATGCCAGGATATCTTTCCTTAGAAAAGGGGGACCAAAACCGTTCACTGTTGGTTAGTTTTAGCAAGATTTCCCTGTTTTTTACTCCACTTCCTTTGAAATAAATGCCAACATTCCATTTGCCTTCCCTATTACCTGCTGAACTTGTATGTTAGCTTTTAGGGGTTCATGCACTAGGACCCTCAAATCCCTCTGTGCTGCAGCTTTCTTCAGTCTTTCTCCATTTAAATAATATTCAGCTCCTCTATTCTTCTTGCCAAAGGGTATAACCTCATACTTTCCCACATTATATTCCATCTGCCACATTTTTGCCCACTCACTTAACCTGTCTATATCCCTCTGTAGACTCTGTCACCCTCACCACTTGCTTTCCCACCTATTATTGTAGCATTAGCAAATCTGGCGATAGTACATTCACTTCCCTCATCCAAGTCATTAATATATATTGGTCAGAAGCTCAGCTCAAGGTCAGATATGACCTTGTGAACAGACTGGTTCAGACTTTACAGGTAAAGACTTCGCAGGTACCAGGAGAGGAATTACGTCAGGTTGAATGGGGAGTTTGCAGTGGGGGCCACAGACACCGGCGTCAGTCTTTCCAATATTTAGCTGGAGGAAATTTCTGCTCATCTGGTTTATATATGTTGGTCAAGCAATCTGAGAATTTTTACAGTAGCGGGGTCAACAGAGATGGTGGTGAGACAGAGTTGTGTGCCAAAAGCATATATATATATATATATATATATATATATAATGAAACTGATGCAATGTTTTCAGGTCATATCAACAAGGAGCACCATGTAGGTGAGAAATAAGAGACCATGGATAGATCACCGGGGAGTGCCAGAGCTAAGGGTGTGGGAGCAGGAAGAAAAGCCATTGCAAGTGATTCTCTGGCTGTAACTGTCCATTAACCTTCTTAAAAATTCACTAGTTATTTTGCTAGATGCAACGAAAGATTAATGGTAATCAATTAATACAGCAATAAGATAAAAGTACCAAGTTGCCTCATTAGATGAATTTAAAAAATCAACAAAGGTTGCCATACTGTTGTTAAATTGTGTTTGAACCATCTAGTTTTAAGTGAAATATCATTAATTGATCACCTCAAATAATTTTACCACTTAGTTTCACTGCATGGTGTTTGGTTTTTAATGTTTTACAACATCAGTTTATACAATTATGCACATGTTAATCTTACTGTCGAGACCATCTTGAAAACCTGCCGTTTTCAGCTAAAATGAGCTACTTTGCTCAAATATTAAACATTTATAAATAGTAGGGTCTGATAATCTTCTAAAGATGTGCTGCAATAAATAAAATGATCTTACCAGATACTTGTTGTGTAAGGGATTGTTTCTGGGTGTGGTCTATATGCCATCCAACAAGTATATCTACAGTGTCCTTTAGAATCAAAAGCAGATATTAATTTGCAGCTAAAATTCTTAAAAGATCATATAATGTCATTTATCTCATTAGTCTTACCCTAAAGTTGGTACTAAATATATGGGGATAGCAACGAGCCACCAATAAAATGCACTTCACACACTGGCACAGTAGCTCTGGAGTGTCAACATTTTCCAAAACAGACTGTAGGCTGACCATTACCAGCTAGGAAAAATAAGAGTTAAGTTAATTCCAACAAAATAGATGCCACATTGTTATACTGGCGTCGGACAAAGGTTTACTACCATCTTACATGCTTTTCAGAAGTTTTAAAGTCGTTCAAACAAGAAGTTTTCTACCATAATTACAGTCAATCTTTTGGAAAGTTCAGTTGTTGTAGAAAATGCTATATGGTTCTGAACAAATTTTAATCTTCCTTGCAGCTATTCTCCAAACTTCCTGGCCATCAGACATCTCTAAATTGTTAATACATGACCACCAAATTAGATTTTACAAGAGCATCAAAAAGCAAACATGTAACAAAACATTCTGGCTTTCAATTTGAAAAGATTGTAAAATTAAGGGCTAACCTGCATTACAGATGAAAATGCCTTCTTCTCTCCTGCAGTTTCCAGTGCTTTGTAGGTGGCACATAAGTATAGAAGTTTTACCTCATCTTTGGTCGAAGAGCTAAACTTGCTAAAAATCCACTTAAAGATTTTCTCAGCCTCATAACTCAAAGATACACACAGCAAGCCAAGGCAGCAAGCCCCTTCTTGTCGAAGTTCATGAAGTAGTTTACTACTGTTGATAATAAGTTTAAAAATGTTAATACCTGCACTGTGTATACACCTATGCCATATATGGATTTTTAAAAAAATGTCGGCATAAATGCTGAATTTGCTGTGAATTACATCATTCCTCAAAAGTTCGTAATTTTATTTAAACAAACGAAGTTACAAGCCAAATACAAACCCTTCAATTTGACATTAGAAGTGGGATGAGCAATATTTTTGTAACAGTAGAAGCTAGTTGTACAGCAGCCACTTTCCTTAAAAATCCTCCAGTACTTCTAAAGTCACAAAAAAATGAAGTTGCAAACATCCAGAGTTTAGTCTGTATCTAAAACTCTTCATAAACTACGCAGATAATGGATTTCAAAGATTAATGATTACTTAAGCAAATCTTACCCAATGTTCTTTACAGATCCCAGAATGAGAAACTAAAAAAAAATTGGGTCTACTACTCAAAGATTAGGATCCTTTTTACAAGATCAGTGGTACAGCAATGTGGTTTATTATGGTAACATACTACAAACTTATAACACACATGATGCTCCACAAATTAAGGCGGCTGGAATAGTATGGAGCACCAACATACCATATCACAAAGGGACATGCTATTCTGAGGTCCCAATTTCAAATAGTATTCTATGATCAATGACATGATTAGTAAAAAATGTAAAAATCAAAGAACATTTTAATCTTCCAGGTGTACCAAAAAGGCAGCAAAATTTAAATGACCTAATAGTATTTAAAGATTTCTTGAGCAAGTGCAAGTGATCTTTACATTATTTAAATGCGGAGGGTTAAAATTCATACTACTTTGATAAATTGTTATCTCCCACCCACAAAAGCAAATTGAAGTCTAGAAGTACTGCTGGCTAAACCCAAATCAATCAGAATTATATCCAGAAAAAAAGATTTTGCCATCAAAAAGTGAGAAATTGCTTAAAAGAATTACAAATTCTGCCAAAACTGACATGTTTCACACATACCTTTCATTAAGCACATCCTGTATTGCAGTCAGAGCATTATCTAGTTGCTTAATTAGAACCTGCAAAAAGATAAAATTGTAATTATAGAACAAACAAAATTTATTGAGAAACTTTCCTCTAGTCAATCTCCCCAATGTTCACATCTACAGTAAGCACATAGCTCAGTTTGGAAGAATAGAGCAGCAAATGGAGAGAGAAAAGCTAGCAGTTAGCATGTAGGCCCATCACTGAGGAAATGTTAATCTTCAGATGCTAACAGATATGCATTTCCATTTGCTCCCTTTTTAAAAAAATACTCACCACTTTGTTTTCTGGCTGCTGAATAAACTCTTTTAATTGCTTTATTGTAGCCAGCCTACGCTCCCTGTCATCTTCACGGGAAATCCTCCGCAGAAGATTGGACAGTCGAGACTCATCAGAATAAGATAAAGATCGCTCTATAAACAGAATAAATTAAATAATAAAATTAACCAAAAGCCTGGTGAATAGCATAGGAATAGGAGTAGGCCATTCAATCCCTTGAGCCTGTTTTGCCATGCCATTAGATCATGGCTGACATGCATCTTAACTCCATCTACCCACCTTGATTCCGTAACTCTCAATAACCTTAGCTGACAAAAATCCATCAACTTCAGTTTTGAAAGTTTCAACTGGCCTACCCTTTTTAGGGGAAAGGGTGTTCCAGATCTCCACTACCTTATATGTGAAAAAGTGCTTTCTGACATCAACCTTTAATAGCAGAGTTCCAACTTAAAGGTGATTCCCCCTTAATCTGGAGTCCCAAGAGATGAAATAGTTTCTATCTCACTTACAGGCTCCTGTGGTTCATCTTAAGCACCTTAATTAGAACATCCCTTAAATCTTCCAAACACAAGGAATACAAGCAGAGTCTATGCAAACTATCCTCATAACCTGACCTTTAGTCCCAGTATCATTGTGGTGAATCCATGCTGAACCCCTTCCAAGGCCAATAAATCATTCCTGAGATGCAGTGGCCAGAATTGAATGCAATGTCCAGATGGGATCTAACTAAAGCTTTATTTAACCGTAAAATAACATTCACTGCTTTGTTTTCCAGCCCTCAAGATAAAGGCTAACACTCAGTCTTTTTAATTATTTTTTGCACTTAGCTTTTCCACTAGCTTTTATTGACTTGTGCATTTAGGATGCCTAAATTACTCTGCTCATGCACAATTCCTAGTTTCCTGCCATTTAGAAAATACTGATTTTGTTTTAGGTCTTAGGTGGATAATCATATGCTTTTCCACAATTAACTCCATCTTTCATAGTTTTGCCCACACACAATTTATCAACGAGCCCCTGCAACTTTATGCTCCCGACTGCACTATTTACTGTGTCACGTAACTTAATGTCATCAGCAAACTTAGATTTCTCTATTCCGTCATTCAAGTCATTTATAAATGTAGTGAATAGCTGAGTTGCCAACTCAGATCCCTGGGAGACACCACTCGCCACATCCTGCCAAGTTGAATGTGTACCCATTTGCTATTTCCTACCTCCAAACCAATAGGCCACCTCCAATTCCATGTGCTCTTTGTTAACAATCTATGTGGGGCCTTAAGTGCTTTATAGGAGACCATACAAATACTATCTATAAACACTCCTTTATCCACCACGTTAATTACCTCAAAAAAAATTTGAACTAGTTATATTAGACATGACTTGCCTGTTAAAAATTCATGCCAACTCTCCCTGATCAGTTTATATTAGTCCAAATGCTCAGTCACTCTGCCCCTAATAACAGATTCCAATATCTACCCTGTAACAAATTTCCTTGTTTTTCTCTCCAACGATTCTTAAATACTAGTAATGGAGTTACAGTGGCAGTTTCCCAAGCACAGGGGAAATTCCTGAAGAGAGAACTTTGGAAGATCATGACTTCTGCAACAACAATTTCCTTACCCACTTCTTTTAAAGTAATTGGATCCTGGAGATTCCTTTACCTTTAAACTCATTAGTCTCTCCATTACTTTTTTTTAAAGCTTATTTTGAATCTAGTTTGCTCCTCCTCTAGGTTTATTTTTAGTTTTCCTTGCATCTTTGGCACAAGGAAACATTAGATATGCTTCATTTAAGACTGCAATATTTAATGTAATATAATTAGCAACTAAAATAATTTATTTTCTTACACATTGGAAATCTAGTAATGGTTAAACTTAGTAAATATAAAACAGCTTGTGATAGAATCAGTTTCTATATCCCCTGGATAGTGGCCTCTTTGCAAAACTCATTTCAAATGGTGGCAACCCAATGGATTCTGATTCCACCTAGCTCTGTTATAAGGAAAATGATTGGTTATCTACAGGCCTTCTAACAGCAACAATGAAGTGGCAGCATGTATTAATTCAGAGATTAGAGAGGCTTGAAGCAAAAGCAGGGTTGTTTTAATTTTCATAAAGATTGGGAAGGGTACAATAGCTCAACTCAAAGCTCATGAACTTGTTTCATGCATTCAAGATAGTTTTCTGGAACAATGCATTCTCAAATCTACAAGAGAGAAGGCTAGATGACATTAAGTATTGAACTAGGTTTAGTTAATCTAACAGTGAGGGAACATTTATTCAACAGTGATCAAGATATAATCAAATTCATTGTTAGGTTATTAAAAGAAGAAATTACTAAGATTCCAGATCTTGGTATGGTTAATTTCAATGGGATGAGACTGATGACAACAAACCAGTCAAAACTATAATACCAGATAAGCGTAAAGACGGGAAATGCTGGAAGTACTCAGCAGGTCAGCGGAAAAAGAAACAGATAACGTTTCAGGTCGATGACCTTTCATCAGATTGGGAAAAGTTAAAAACATAACAGATTTTGAGCAAGGGGTGGGTGGGCAAAGGGCAGATCAGCGTATGGTGATATATTTGATAGTAGAGCCCTTAGCACCTTATAACAGCAATGGTAGAGGAGAGAGATGTGAAATAATAAAACTAATAAAACTAAAAAAAAAACATACAATGTTGCAAAGAGCAGTGCAGAGCCAAGAGGCAGAGATATAAAGAACAGCAAAGGAAGACAAATAACAGGGAGAGCTACGAAAAGGATATGTAAAGAAACAAGGGGTATTAAGATTAACACCAAGTTTTGACAACTGTATTAGAAAAAAGGGTATTAGGCATGGGCAATGTGGGCCCTTTGCAAAGAGGTATGGATAATATTGCAAATGAAAATAACGAAACAGCAGACCTGCTGAATAATTACTTTGTGTCAGTCTTCACAGTAGAGGAAGAGGATAATATACATGACATTCCAGGGAAAACAATAATGCTTCAAGCAGTGAAACTCACAGAAGCTAATATAAGCAAGGAAAATGTATTAGAAAAAAATGGCACAAAGAAACTAACAAATCCTCAGGCCTGATGGTTTCCACTCCCAGGGTTTTAAAAGTAGGTGAAGAAACTGCACATGCTTTAGCCATAATCTTCCAAAGCACGCTCAATTCTGAATTATTCCCCTAGATTGGAAAAATTGCAAGTGTAGCTCCATTACTTAAAGGTGAAAGAATTTATACCTTTGTTAGTTTAACTTCTGTTCTGGGAATCTTATTGTACCCTATGATTAAAGACAGTGACCGAGAACGTGGAGAAATTTAAACTGAGGAGAGAGCCACCGTGGATTTGAAAAGGCCAAGTCACGTCTGTCTAATCTAACAGAATTGAGGTGTTAAATATAATAGATAACACAGGATGCAGTTTTTAATGTTCTTCTATAAGGCATTTGATAATGTTCCACAGAACAGACTATTAGCTAAAATGAAAAATTGAAGGATTATTATTGGTCTAGTAAGAACATAACCAATGTATGGATAATGGCCCAAATTTTGCAGTGTTTATTTTAATTCATTCATGGGACAATTGACAATGGATTCACGGTCACCATTAGACTTTTGAATTCAGTAAAAATCTGCAATTAAATTTCACCTTTGTCAGGAGAATATAATAATTTTGATAATGTTATTGGAATTTATTGAAAAGTAGAAATAGTGTGTGCCTGTGTGTGGGACTTAATTGAATTAGAGACAGCTGGTCTGAAGGCTCTGGTATATCAAGAGAAGTTGGTTTGAAATATTAAATAAATAAGCATGGCTGGGGTTTTATAATGAGGTATTAGATAAATTAGAGTAGTGAATTTCAAAGAGGTGGTAAGGTGTTACACCTAGCCAGCAGATGCTAAGCCAAACTGTACTTATTTTTTTCAAAGCTCACTGATAAAATTGGTACTAAGATTATTATTATTAGAGAGGTAAGGTCCAAAGACATAGTGAAACAATGGGAATGTGCATTCAAAAGGGGAAAATATGTATAAAGGAGATGAGGTTTTGTGTAAAGGAAGGCGGTGTTTTAAGGTCTAACACAAGTGTGAAAAGCCTCTAGCATCTAAGCTTCAAGCTGCTGTCTATAAGAAATCAAAGCTGAGAAAAACTCATTTTGAATTTGACTGTCTGCTTGCCTTGGTCTGTTTAAATCTGTGTTTTACTGTTGTCTTAACGGAAATGTGATTGGGAGTTAGATTAACTAGGGGAGCTAGGAGTTATTATAGTAGTAATTTGTAAACCTATGTATGCGCTTAAAATCATTAAAAAAATTTTTTATTAATAAAAGTTTAATTTAGTTTTGTAAGAAACCTATGAGTCGGCGGTCTTATTACTACTGAATTCATCTCAAAATAAATACAAATTGTAAAATAGTTGTGGCAGTTGTTTCAAGTTTCCCTCTGGGATTTGAACAGCTCAGCATTTACCATCTGCTGTGCCATAACACCATCTGCCATGGTGGGATTCAAACTCGGGTCCCCAGTACATTACCCCGGGTCTCTGGATTACTGGTCCAGTAGCAATACCACTATACCAGCGCCTCCCCCTAAATGCAAAACTGACAGTGTTCACTGTCATTACCAAACAGAAAGCAACTTGGGAGTCTTGGGAGGTCAGAGGCTAGGAATCCTGCAGAGAGTAACTCACCTCCTGACTCCCCAAAGCCTGTACAAAATCTGCAAAGCACAAGTCAGGAGTGTGATGGAATACTCTCCACTTGCCTGGATGACTGTAGCTCCAAAAACACTGGAGGTACTTGACACTATCCAGGACAAAACAGCCTGCTTGATTGGCACCCCACCCACAAACATCCACTCCCTCCACCACCAGTGCACAGTGGCAGCAGTGTGTATCATCTACCAGATGCACTGCAGGGACTCACCAAGGCTCCTTAAACAACACCTTCCAAACCCACAACCCCTACCATCTAGAAGGACGAGAGCAGCAGATAGATGGGAACACAGGGACCTGGAAATTCCCCTCCAAGGCATTCACCATCATGTCTTGGAAATATATCGCCGTTCCTTCACTGTCGCTGGGTCAAAATCCTGGAACTCCCTTCCTAACAGCATTGTGGGTGTACCTACACCACATGGACTGCAGCGGTTCAAGGCAGCAGCTCACCACCATCTTCTCAAGGGCAACTAGGGATGGGCAATTAATGCTGGCCTAGCCAGCGACGCTCGCATCCTGTGAATAAATTTTTAAAAGTCTGCATATGCACGGAATAACGAGGTCAATGATTCTACGCCCTTCAAGGATGTGCTGTTAAAGGACCTCCCCACAAAGTGTAATCTCAAAGCAAAGTGATGCAACTGCCACTCTTACACTGTTAGCCGCACTGGAAAAACATTTGAAAAGTTACACCTTGTTGAATGAGGTACAAATGAGTTCTTAAAAGGTGTACTAAGCCATAATTACTGGTGAACAACTTCACTGGCCCTGAATGCTAATTTTATATTTGTGGAATGCCAACTGCCCCATGATAAAAAAAATCACAAATATTGATTATTTTAGCTTCTGCCTAAATCCAATCACGTATTCCGCTATCTGAATATTTAAATTCAAGGTGAGGATAATCGGTGTATAATGTGGAAAAATGCAAGCTTGTCCACTTTGGCAGGAGAGAATAGTAATGTGCAATATTATTTAAATGGCGAGGCTCTGCAGAAATGTGGTACAGAAGGACCCGGGTGCCCTGGTACAAAAATCACAACGTTAGCATCCAGGTATAGCAAGTGATTGGCAAGTCAACTGGAATATTGGCCTTTATTGCAAGTATAAAAGTAGGGAAGTGCTGCTACAGCTATACAGGGCCTTAATGAGACTGCATCTGGAGTAGTGCATACAGTTTTGGTCTCCGAACAAAATATAATTACATCCCGAATATAAAATATAAAAATATCCCGAGGGCTATAATTGCACAAGTAGTAGTTTAGGGAAGGTTACTCAGCTTATTTCTGGAATGAAGGAGTTATTCTTAGGAGGAAAGGTTGAGCAGGTAAGGCCTAAGCTCACTTGGGTTTAAAAGAATGAGTGATCTTATTGAAAGATATAAGATTTTGAGATCTGGCAGGGTGGAAACTGCAAGGATGCTTTCCTCTTGTGGAGGACTCTAGAACTAGGGACACCGTTTAAAAGTAACAGGTCACCCATTTAAGATAGAAATTTATGACCACAGCTGGCATTAATTGCTGCGCAAGCCAAATCCCAGAGGGAAGCAGGGCTTAGGGGTCACAACCTTTTCTTGTATTCTAATAACGAAAAGACAACATACCAATCTCAGCAGGAGGTTTTTTAAAAACTTAAAAGTAAAAGTTTTATTTTAAAAAACTTAAGTACACCGGATTAAACAATTGTTAGTATTACAAAACATTCCCTATTCCCCAAAACACTCCACTTGGTCGAACGCAAAAGTAAACACTTTCCAGGCAACACTCCCTTACAGATACTTAAATATCCAGGACTATCACACAAGCTGTACCTCCAAGAAAAAGGTGTACCACGTGACCTGTGACCTTTCCACTTTGCTTTATATATTTTATTTATTTATTCATTCATTCATGGGATGTGGGCATCACTGGCCAGCCCAGCAGTTATTGCCCATCCCTAATTGCCTTTGTTCAGAGGGCAGTTAAAAGTCAAGCACACTGCTGTGGGTCTGGAGTCACATGTAGGCCAGGCCAAGGATGGACAACGTATCTCCTTCCCTAGAAGGACATTAGTGAACTAGATGGGTTTTTCCAACAATTGATAATGGTTTCATGGTCATCATCAGACTCTTAAGTCCAGATCTTCACCGAGTTCAAATTTCACCACCCGCCGTGGTGGGATCCAAACCCAGGCCCCCCCACAGTATTACCCTGGGTCTCTGGAATACCACTATGCCGCCACCACCCCACTACCACCCCCTCCCCACTAATGCTATGGAATTCATTTCAGAATAAAACTGCTTGCTGCAGCCCAAGACTTCTCAACAGCTCAAACAGCTCCAGCTCTCTCCAGCAGAATTGTACTCGACCACAATCTGCAACCTCATATCCTGTCATATTTCCACCCCCTACCATTATCAAGCCAGGAGATCAACACTGGTTCAATGAAGAAAGTACAGGAGGGCATGCCAGGAGCAACACCAGGCATACCAAAAATGAGATATCAACCTGGTGAAGCTACAACACAGGGCCGCTTGCTTGCATGCTAAACAGCATAAGCAGCAAGTGATAGACAGGGTTAAGTGATTCCACGACCAACAGATCAGATCTAAGCTCTGCAGTCCTGCCACATCCAGCCATGAATGGGGGTGGACAATACAACAAATCACTCGAGGCTGTGGCTCCACAAATATCCCCATCCTTCATGATGGGGGAGCCCAGCGCATCAGTGCAAAAGATAATATTTGCTACAATCTTCAGCCAGAAGTGCTGGGTGGATGATCCATCTCGGCCTCCTCCAGAGGTCCCCAGCATCACAGGTGCCAGTCTTCAGCCAATCCGATTCACTCCACTTGATATCAAGAAGCAGCTGAAGGCACTGGATACTGCAAAGGCTATGGGAGTTGATAATATTCCACCAATAGTACTGAGGGCTTGGGCTCCAGAACTTGCCGTACCCCTAGCCAAGCTGTTTCAGTACAACTACAACACTGGCATCTACCCGGCAATGTGGAAAATTGCCCAAGTATGTCCTGTACACAAAAAGGACAAATCCAACCCGGCCAATTACCGCCCTATCAGTCTACTCTCCATCATCAGCGCTATCAAAAGGCACTTGCTTAGCAATAACCTGCTCATTGATGCTCAGTTTGGGTTCTGCCAGAGGCACCCCGCTCCTGACCTCATTACAGCCTTGGTTCAAACACAGACAAAAGAGCTGAGCTCTCGAGGCGAGGTGAGATTGACTGCCCTTGACATCAAAGCCACCTTCGACAGGTTGTGGCATCAAGGAGCCCTAGCAAATCTAGAGCCAATGGGATCAGAGGGAAACTCTCAAATGGTTGGAGTCATACCAAGTAAAAAGGAAGATGGTTATGGTTGTTGGTGGTCCGTCATCTCCAGGACATCACTGCAGGAGCTCCTCAGGGTAGAGTCCTCGGCCCAACCATCTTCAGCTGCTTCATCAATGACCTTCCTTTTATCATAAGGCCAGATAGTGGGAATGTTCGCTGATGATTGCACAATGTTCAGCACCATTTGCAACTCCGCAGATACTGAGATAAAAGCAAAATACTGCAGATGCTGGAAATCTGAAACAAAAACAGAAAATGCTGGAAAAACTCAGCAGGTCTGAAAGCATCCGTGCAGAGAGAAAAACAAAGTTAACATTTCGAGTCCATATGGCCCTTCTTCAAGAAGTGGAAATGTGATGAAATTTATACTGTTTAAGGAGGGGTGGGGGCAGGTAGAGCTGGATAGAAGGTCAGCGATAGATGGGGACAAAGGAGGGATTGACAAAGATGTCATGAACTAAAAGGACAAAAGGATTGTTAATGGTAGTGGACTCGAAATGTTAACTTTGTTTTTCTCTCTCCAGAGATGCTGTCAGACCTGCTGAGTTTTTCCAACATTTTCTGATTTTGTCCTCAGATACTGAAGCAGTCCATGTCCAAATGCAGCAGGACCTGGACAACATTCAGGCTTGGGCTGACAAGTGGCAAGTAATATTCACGACACACAAGTGCCAGGCAATGACCATCACCCCATGACATTCAATGACAGTACCATCACTGAATCCCCCCACTATCAACATCCTGAGGGTTAATATTGACCAGAAAAGTATACATAATTGAAGTTTTAGAATGTGAAGTGAGGGGAAAACGAGAATTTTTAGATAAATGTAGTTTGAACTTCAAAGAGATGGTAGGATGTTACATCTAGCAAAAAGCTAAGCCAAACAGTGTGTTTATTTTTCCCAAAGGTTACTGATAATATGAGTACTATGAAAGATTTATATGAGAAAAGTAAAGTTGCAAAGACATATTGGAACAATGGAATTTACATTAAAAAGGAGAAACATATATGAAGGACTTGAGGTTGTGTGTAAGGGAGGATCACTGTCCAGGGTATTGCCTTGCCTGGGTCTGTTAAGCTTCTATTGTTTCACTGTTGCCTTAACGGAGGCGTAACTGGGAGCCAGATTAATTAGGGGATCGAGGAGTTATTATAGTAGTAATTTGCAGACCTATGTGCTTAAACATTAATAAATGTTTAATTTAGTTTTGTAAAAAAACCTCAGGTCTCGGTGGACTTATTACTACTGAATTTAAGGCACACATCGTGAAATAAAACACAAATTGCAAAACAGTTGTGGCAGCTGTTTCAAGTTTCCCTCTAGGATTTAAGCAGCTTGGCATTCACCATCTGCTGTGCGATAACAGAGATTATATAAACTAGATTTGTATTCTAGTCAGTTAAGGATTAATTTGATTGAAACTTTTAGAAATTTGAAAGGAATTTTATTTATTCATGGGATGTGGACATCACTGGCTAGGCCCATCCCTAATTGCCCCTAAGGTGGTGGTGAGCTACCTTCTTGAATCACTGCAGTCCATGTGGTGTAGGTACACCCACAGTGCTGTTAGGGAGGGAGTTCTAGGATTTTGACCCAGTGACAGTGAAGGAACAGTGATATATTTCCAAGTCAGGATTTCCAAGTGAGTAGCTTGGAGGGGAACTTCCAGGTGGTGCTGTTCCCATGTGTCTGCTGCCCTCGTCCTTCTCGATGGTAGTGGTCATGGGTTTGGAGGTGCTTTTTTTGGCAGTCCTGGTGAGCTCCTGCAGTGCATCTTGTA
Source organism: Carcharodon carcharias (assembly GCF_017639515.1). Classification (NCBI taxonomy): domain Eukaryota; kingdom Metazoa; phylum Chordata; class Chondrichthyes; order Lamniformes; family Lamnidae; genus Carcharodon; species Carcharodon carcharias. The sequence goes on along the minus strand of NC_054481.1, from coordinate 3,388,414 downwards.
GATGGTACACACTGCTGCTACTGTGTGTCGGTGGAGGGAGTGAATGTTTGTGGGTGGGGTGCCAATCAAGCAGGCTTTGTCCTGGATGGTGTCAAACTTCCTGTGTTGCTGGAGCTATGCTCATCTAGATACTAGGCATTTGATAGGGTAGGTATGAATGAGTCAACAAGGACACATAGCCTTAAAAGAGAGCCTAGGCATTCAGGAGAGAATTTAGGAAATAGTTCCAGTATCTTATTTCTCCTCTCAACCATAATTTCTCATCTTTGGTACCATGCTGGCAAATCTATGTTATGTGCTTTCTATAACTTTTGATGCCCCTTCATTAATTGGGTATACAAGTGCACAAAGTTCAACGTATGGCCTAACCAATGCTCTGCACAAAGGTATCCTTCATCCGGACACCATGCTCTCCATTTATATAACCCCAATTGCTGTGGCCTTTTTATGGCTTTAATTACCTGCACTTGTATTTTCATGGCAAAAGTTACCTGAAAAAGTAATACGCCAAGTAAATAGATAATTAATTTAAAGGGTAACACATGCAGTCCTATTAAAAAAAAAGATAAGACAGGGTCATCACTACCTATTAAAGAGCTTCCTAGGCATGTGAGATTTCAGGTGTTCAGGCCCAAATTGGAGCTATAAATGGGTGACTCTCATTCTGATAGCAGGAATAGCCATCTTTTCAGTTCCTGGCTAAACAAACTTAAAAGTTTGACAAAAATTTTTTTGAAAACTTTTTTAAAAAAAGATCTTTGGCACAATGAAACTGCATTGAAGGTACTCTTTCTGTGCAGCGTAATATCCCACTATAAATCCATTGTGAAAAAGCTTATAATGCACGCCCTTAAAAAAAAACATACATTTGAACAGATATTTCAAAATATTGTCAGTTGCGATAAAGCAAAAACCTTTGAAGGGCTAGGTAATTTTTTTTTTGCCTCTGCTAGTTGGGAGAAAGGTTACCAGTAAGACCAACCAACTGCTCAGACACGAGACTCTTAAAACTCTTACCCTGTGATTTCCTCATCTCCTTTGTGGCTAAAGCACGACTCCCATGCTGAATGCTGCTTACATCCGTGGTCACATTGTTAACCCTCAGCTCTTGCCCCAGCGACTTCCGACCATAAGCATTTTCACCAAGTCCTCCATTGACATCGTACCTACCTGTAAAAAAAAATCAAATTTTCTCAGATAACAAAACTTAATTTCAGAAAGCTTTCCTTAGTCATTTTCATGAATTATGCTAAATTTAAAGGTACGCAAAACAGTATTTCTAAAGTCACTGCTTTTCCAAACCAATAGCTATTATAAATTAACAGACGCCCAATATGTACAGGAAGAGGAAAAGTATACAGCTCAGTTTGGAAGAATGCCAAATCAATGCACGTATTGCTTGCACCAGCTATTGCAGGCAAAATATCTTTAAGTTTACTTTCTAAAGAAACTAACATGTTCTCTATCTAGAGGGGGTCACAATAAATGTGCAAGTTTCAGCTCATAAAAATCGTAGGTACTTAGGACTGGATTTTGCAGTCAGTGGTGAATGGTGCTTGCCGCTAACCTTGAAGGAATTTGCCCATAAAGATCTAAACCTAGCTGTGGCACTCATTTCCCCTCTCTGATGGCAGCTTAAATCTGGCACCATGTCAAGGGGTCTCCAGGCATCCAGCATCAGTGATATCAGCAAAGCAAGCAGCCAATGATATTTAAGTATTGCGAGACAGGAAACCAGAAAGTTAAAATGACTGATTATCTTTCACTTTTAATTTAAATTTTCAAATAGTGAAATAAATAATTGGATTAAGACAAAAACTAAAATAGCATAAAAAACAAAAATATTTTAAGTTTATAATAGAGGTTTTTGACATTCCACAAATAGAAAATTCACTTTTCAGGGTCCATGAGGGTGTTTTTAGTTATGCACTTCATATGCCGTTAAAAACCCAGTTACCTCATTCAACAAGGTGCAACCTTTAAGGGTTTTTACAGCAAGCCTACAGAATAAAAGCAGAAGTTTGTGTCAATTCATTTAGGGATTGCACTTGAGAGGACCTCACCTGCATGCCTGCTGGAGGAGCATAAAGTCACAACTGCAACTTCTGGATTTCCACATTATTCTGCAAAGTTGCTGTCATTTTCAGCAGAGTAATGATGGCAAATGCCGATATTTGCTGGCACTATCAGCACTAACTCCAGGTGTTTATATATTCCATTCAATCCATTAACTGCTAGCCAATTCACCATTTCTGCTCTGTGACTTGGCATCTTGAAATGAAAACTGTGCCATTAAGGACACACTTGTTGATGACACTGACATTCTTCATGCCAGTCCATCCACTGTGGTAATATGTCAAACTGCAGAGTAGTCTTCCATTAAATTTATTTTCACAGATAGGACTTATCCAAAAATCCAAATTCAAAAAATTAAATCAAAAATCAGATGTTATTCTATTCAAAAATAATTTGACATGGGGAAATGGGTGTCTTTCACCTTTGACACGTTGGTTCAAATCCACCCTAATCTGATGACTGCAAGTCCTTTTTCTCTGCTGGTTGCGAGGTCATAAATGAGTTTGAACCCAGGCTTTGGGGAACATGGGCAGACAACACTAATATGCTCCTTATAGGCAGCGTCACTCACACAAGCCCAAGAATGGTTGGTGTGGGACATGCAATATAGATGCCACATGGTGAGGGCAGTAGCAGATGCTCTTCAGGCGATGGGGCTGAAGCACACTTCTGCAGCAGAGTGAAGGGAGCATCTCGCTGTGCCATTTCTGATCTCAGGGATCCTTGATGCTAGCACTAGGTGCCTGAAAAAAATTCTTCCTATCCCCATTGATAATCCTCACAAAAAGCTTCAAGAAAGTTAAATAGAAATAACCCATGACGACATAACTGGTGCACAGTACTTTCTATTTGAGGCCGGTTGGTGGGGAAGAAAGAAGAGAACAACGGTGAGAAAGTGAAGGACTTGGAGAAGTGTGTTTTTCCACATTTCACTGGGGTCTGAATTCCATTCGGATTAATGGGATGAAAATCTTCCACTGCTTGTTAAATGAGTTTGGGTAGTCTCAATCAAGTTTCTAATAGACATGCACCCACTTCACATAATTTTCCTCAATCGGGGTTCTTCAGTACTAACTTTGATGAGCGCTCACAAAAAAGGAGAAACTTAGAATTAATCTATTAACAATTTAGCTTCTCTGCCAAACAATCATAGTTCAGAAATCTCTGCAATGCCAACACCAATGTTTTAGTCTTTCCAGTGTGGATGGTATGGTAGGCCCAGGAATCCAGTTTTTTTTTTAAAGAGTATTCAACCTTCAGGCTACTTCCCAGCTTCAAACAGAGGAGACACCCATTTTAAAAAAAATAAAAACTCCAAAAAAGGTCAGCAGCGAAACAGTTGATCTTAAAAAATACTGATGCACTTTGGTTTTCAAGGAACCAAAGTTTGAACAAAAAGTTCAATGATCATGAGATAAGCACAATGGAGCATTTATTGATGCACTTCTGAAATGGTGCGCTGTACGTATATTCTTGCATCTTTCCTCATAACTAGAATGTGTATTTAAAATAATTGGATGTGAAGATGTGTGCAAACAGGATAGATTTTAGAGTTGTAAAAACATAAAAGTTGCCATACCCAGCAATAGTTACAAGAGTTATAAAGATAATCCTTTATCTATAAAGATTAAAAAAAAAATCACAATTCTCACCATCTATGCCTACTATTAACTGCCAACTATTGAGGGACAGTTAAAACAAGGCGGTCACTAACCCCCTCTAATCCTGCTGTCTTCCTGCCATTTCCCTGATATTAGCCTGTTCTCTTGAGCAATACCCATTGTAAGAAGGCAGTAAGGTCCTCTTTAAAAATGCAGACTGGGGTCCAATAACATCACTGGACCATGAGCTGCAGTTTTAGTTGGACGCATGATAAGAGGAGAAGTGAAGGACAGATAGAAAAAAAGCATTGAAAATAAAACCCGCCAAATGAATCTCTTACAAGAAACAAGCAACTTGGACTCCGGTCAATGACTCAACATATGCTTTAGCTGTTCTTGGGTTACAGACTACAAATACACCATACACAAAATAAAATCTACTTTTGAAATATATGTTAGTTCCAGCATTAGCTAAAATAAAAATCACAGAATGATGAAATAACTTGCACTTCTGTAATATAACATTATTTAAGTTACTGCAGTCCTATGCAAAATTAACTGTGTGTTGTTGGATACTTTTGCTCTGGTCCTTTCCTGTATCAGGTCTTCTCCTGGTCCATCTTATTCATACATTAGTATAGGCCAATGTACTGTTGTCTGTTACATTCCCAGTGCTCTTAGTTCAGCTTTTTATGAAATACTAACCTAGTCCCATACCTGACATAAGGAAGGCTCTTACGGCACACTGTCCATTGCTCATTCTCTCCCTTTATAGCAGAATCTCTGCTCTCATTCCCACTTTTACTCTTTCTGACCTCCTTTCTACAGGAAAAGAGAGAAAGGGGCAGAATTTAAAAGCCCCAAGCAATTTCTTCAAACAATTATGACTGTAAGGATAATTAGACTTTAAAGATACAAACAAATGCCCCATTACGCAGCACATTTGGGACCAGTTACCATGCTGAGAGTCATCATGCTAGTTTAGTACAGCATCTGGAGTTCCTCAGGCTAGCACTTACAGCCTGTGTCTCTACATGGTGGTCTTACGTCACTATTCCTTTGTACCTGCTAGTTTAAACTATGATTAACATTATGCTTGTATGCTTCCAGTTATTCATCTCCACACTTAGTTACCATTGCAGTTTTGGAAAAGCAAACAACCACAAAAGCGGTTTTAAGTTCCACCTGTGAAAGCAAGCATGCCCAATGGGATTAGCAAATTTCCATTTGTTAAAAAGACAAAGCCACTTCTGCATATTAGGCATAACAATTAAACTGGAAGTGATTATGCTTATTGGGGAGCAGTAGTCAATAAAGTGCACCTCCAAATCTATACAAAACAGTTAGGAATGGTAGTACCCAAACAGAGTGACATTAATACGCAAATCCGGCTCTGCATACAATGGGCCTTGTGATACCCTCCCTACTGGCAGGGAAGATTGCCATACAACACTCTGCTGCTCACTAAGAAGCTACATAAATGAAGTTTGTACTGTGACAGCTATGTGAAATCAGGAGTATTAGTGCCATTAAGAACCCTTAGCTCATTGGTGTAAGCCACCATGACCTGTGCTTCCAGTTCCAGGAAGCAAATGTTGCAAACTTCCTTTCACACATGAATACAGATCAGAGAAAAAGTGCTCAAGAGGCAGCTGATTTAATACTGGAAATAACTGAACTATATCAAGTGCACGCACACAATGCTGGAACCTCAACTCTCACCTCTTCTTCCCACCACTCCTCCATCCAAAGAAAGATGTGGCAAGATATTCATCTAATTACACACAAGCAAGTAATTATATCCTGTTTCAATATTCAGCTTCCCCTCACCTCCAACCAACTAACCTAATATTTTCTTTAGCCCAAGGTCACACAATTCAGCATCGTTCAAAGAAAAGCAAAAGCGTAAGTTTTCCATTAATGGGTATTAAGAGTAGAAAGGCAGTGGCACAACAAAGTTGGTGCTAGCCAATAACATACTGGTTCAATTCTGCAGGAACTCTTAATGCCAGCCTCAATATTTATTCATCATGAACTCTCAGTCCAGATTGGCTGACCTGCGAGAACTTGCTAGAAAAGCTGAAACTGCCACTTAAAAGGGTTGTTATATTGATGCTCTACAGAGAAAGAACCATGACTGGCCAAAGGTGCAAGCACCTCTATATTCAGTTGAAATTGTCAAGGTATAATTAAGAGAAGCAAAACAGGGTTGCCGGCCCAGGGCACCGTCCTATAGGAGATGTGCAAGATGCTTGCAAGGTGGCAGCTAACAGAACAAACACAGTGGCAAGTACCTACAGGAATGATAGCAGTTGAGGCACAGAAGTTAAGAGGCTACCATGGTGGAGCTAGCCACCATATAAAGTGAAGTATTCAGGCCATGAACAGTTTCTCTCAACCAGTTACATCCTTAATGAAAGTGCATGCTAAGAGATTATAGAACAGCTTTGCCAAGCTTTACATGTACAGCCTACTGCAGAATGGCATAGTTATCACTGCCACTTCAAACTGGAAGGACTGACATATGACCAACAATAACTTGTATTTATATATCACTTTTAACATAGTAAAATATGTGAACGTTTTTCACAGGAACATTATGAAACAAAATTTGACACTAAGCCACATAAGGAGATATTAGGACTGACGACCAGATGCTTGAGCCAAGAGGACAGGATTTAGGATCATTTTAAAGGAGAAAAAGAGAGCCAGAGATGCTTAAGGAGGGAATTTCAGAGCTTTGGGCCTTGGCAGCCACAGGCACAGCCACTAATGGTGGAGTGATTAAAGTACTCAAGGAGCCAGAACTGGAATGTAGTTATTGGGAAGTTGTTCAGTGTGTTTTAGGGAAGGAAACCTGCCATCCTTATTTGGTCTGGCCTTTGTTACTCGAGTCCCACACCAACATAGCTGATGCTTAGCTTCCCTCTGAAGTGACCTAGCAAGTCACTCAGTTGGCCCACTGCTTTCTTCAGGACCAGTAAGGATGAGCAATAATTGCCAGTGGGGCCCAGATCCCAAAATTACTTTTTAATAAACAAACATTTGGGGCCAGAAGCCTTCCAGAAAATGTAACAAAAGGTTATAGTAGCATTGTGCAAATGACAAATTATTAAAAAGTTCAATAAATTCCATTCTCATAAGAAGAATGTGAACTTTAAGTAGCTAATTTTTGAGCAATACCTGTTCTAGCATAAGCATTTAACCATAACATGCAAAATACTCAAGAATCATAAAGCAACAGCCGAGCAGGTTTTAAAGACTTGCATTTATATGGCGCCTTTCAAAATCACAAGATGCCCCAAGCACTTTACACCAATGAATAAGTTAGTCACTGTTATAATGTTGTAATTTCAACAGCAAGCTCCCACAAACAGCAAGGTGATAATGACCAGTTAATCTGCTTTAACGATGTTGATTTAGGGGTATACATTGGTCAGGACACCAGGAATAGCTTAGATAAAAAAGAAAAACTGCAGATGCTGGAAATCCAAAACAAAAACAGGAACAGAAATACCTGGAAAAACTCAGCAGGTCTGGCAGCATCGGCGGAGAAGAGCACAGTTGACTCGAAACGTCAACTGTGCTCTTCTCTGCCAATGCTGCCAGAGCTGCTGAGTTTTTCCAGATATTTGTTTTTTTTTTACCAGGAATAACTTTTCTTCTTTGAGACATGCCATGGGCTCTTTACATGCAGCCACGAGGACATAGACAGGCTCAACTTAACGTCTCATCGGAAAGACAGTACAGCACTCCCTCAGTACTACACTGCAGTTCAGCTTTGATTGTTGTGCTCAAGTCCTGGAGTGGGACTTGAACCCATGACTCAGTGCAACCAACTGAGTCACAGCTGCCACTAAAAAATAGAATGCAGTGTTTCCAAATTCAGAACCTGAATGAATTACTCATTCTGGAACTAAGTACATGTTCACTCACTAGATGGATCATGGTGCGTTGGGGATAATACACTCAATCCTAATCTACATTAGATAGAAACTGAAAATCAAATTCATTAATGGTTCAATGTAGGAATGTGGAGTTGAAAATAATTAAGGCTTTAAGCTAGTCTTACCCCCTTCTTCATTTTGAAATCCAGTGAGGATTCGAATATCATCGTGTCTATACCGTGACACACTGGCGGAACTGGTAGAGTGCAATCCGTAAGAGGCAGAATTGCCCCGGTCCCTGGCCAAAGGATACTTTAAATTGTCTTGATCGGCTGTTGCACTGTCAATCCTAAAAAGTGAAACATCATACAATAAAGTAAAAAATACAAATGGTAGTGTAGTGGTTGTGACGCTGAACATACAACCAAGAGGCAGTGAGTTCAAATCCCATCATGACAAACTCGGAACCTGAATTCAATAAACCTGCCAATTTCTGGGCTAACAACAGAAAATACCCATGAAGGCTGCAAAACCCCAACTATTTCACTAACTCCCTTCACGGAAGGGAGCGTGCCACCCTATTGTCTGGCCTACTTGACTACAGTTCCCTGTGTGCTTGACTCTTTATTTAGATGAGATGCCCAAAGAGAGGGGACAGTTGTTCTCTTCACTCTAGGGTCACTGTGACATGCACTTTGCTCCATTCTAAAAACCCAAATTGTCTGCTAAGGTTTGGTCACTCTGCTTTTCAATCAGAACCAAAAAAGTGCTTACAACCTCACTTGTAAATGCAATTCTTTATTAGTGGTGTAGTCTTGGAAAAATAAAAACAATCTTTGGTAGCTTGTCAGGAAGATATAATAAAATCCATAGTTATTGAAATTTATTGTACAATTAAATGTGTGCGTGTGTGTGTGTGAGAGAGAGAGAGAGAGAGAGAGAGAGAGAGGCTTAATTGAATTAGAGGCAGCTGGCATGGGTGCTTTGATGTAAGAGGAGAAGTTAGGTTTGAAATGTTAATTACGTAAACACGGGGAAGTTTAGAAACATAGGTGTCAAGGGAACATCTGCATTAAATAAACCACACTAGGCTATTTTCAAAAGGGGGAGTGAAATGTGTCACCTAGCCAGGTGTAGTTTAGAAAGTGTTCATTTTTCCCAAAGATTACTGGTAAAACTTAGTGCTATGAAAGATTATCAGAAAGCTAAAGTCCAAAGACATAGTGAAACAATGGGAATTTGCATTCAATGGGGAAAATACATATAAAGGAGAGAAGACTGCTTATAAGGGAGGCAGTTTAAGGTCCAAGTGTGAAAAGCCTACAGCCTGTATGTACCAAACTGCTGCCTCCAGGGACTGAAGTTAAGAGAACTCACTTTGAATTTGACTGGTTCAGGGTATCATGTTTCCTTGCCAGGGTCTTTTAAAATCGGTGTGTCTTACTGTTGCCTTCACGAATGTGTAACTGGGAGTTAGATTGATTAAGGGATTTGGGAGTTATCATAGTAGTAATTTGTAGATCTATGTATTTAAAAGTTATTCTCTTATTAATAAATGTTTAATTTAGTTTTGTAAAACCTTTAAGACTTGGTAATCTTATTACTACTGAAGTCAAGGCATGCAAACATACAAACTGCAAGGTAGTTTGTGGCAGTTGCTTCAAGATCCCTTTAGGGCTTGAACAACTCAGCATTTACCATCGGCTAAGCCATAACAAAACTGGGGGCTCTTTGCAGGATATATTTGAAACTCCTTGACTGGTTTGGGGTTGGTGAATCTTATGGTTATGAGTATGAAAAGCATCTTGAATTCAAGAGTTGGAGAGAGGTTATTTTATTTGAAGTGGTGAGACTGCAACATAGCTTTGGCAATTGCCAAATCTTGTCTGGGAGTTGTCTTGGGTTGGTTTACAAGAAGTAAAGAAAGATAATTTAATGGAATTGGCAGATAAATTAGAATTAGGATTACCTGCAGGGGTGAGGAAATCAGACATAATTGAAGGTACCCCACAACATTTGAAATTGGAAGGAATACCTGAGAGACTGAGTTCTCCTAGGGGTGGTTCATTGGAATGGGCTCAAGTCCAGTTGGAAATGCAAGAAATGAAACTAGAGGCAGCAGAAAACAAAAGAGCATATCAAAAGGAACAGGCAGAAAGGCAGAACAGAGAAAGAAAACAAAAAAGGGAATTAGAAAGACGCTGGTAAAGAAACAAAAACTTTTTTTTGTCCTGGATTGCATAGGGATGTCACACGTGAGGTAATAGGGAAAACACAAGCAGTAATTAAGCCGGCACCTTTAGTTCCAATTCCAGCATTTGAAGAACCTTTCACTAGGGTCATAATTAATTGTTTAGGACCCCTGCCTAAGACTAAAAGTGGAAATCAATACTTACTGACAATAATGGATGCATCTACTAGGTTTCCTGAAGCAATACCTTTGAGAAACTTTACAACAAAGATGATTGTGGAAGAGTTAACTAAATTTTTTTTTGTAAGATATGGTTCATTTAGGGAAATTAAATATGAACGCTGATCTGATTGTATGTCCCAGGTGTTTAAGGAAGCAATGAACTGTTTGGGGATAAAACAATTTAAGTCAACAACTTATCATTGAGTCACAAGAGGCTTTGGAAAAATGGCATCAAACTCTAAAAACTATGATGAAAGTGTATAGTCAGGATGATCCATAGGATTGGGTTAGAGGAATTCCATTCTTGTTATTTGCTATCAGGGACGCTCCTAATGCACTGACTGGTTTTAGTCCTTTCAAACTAGTCTATGGTCATGAGGTAAGAGGACCACTGAAATTGATTTATGAGAAATTGGTGAGTCAAAATTCAGAAACTACTCTCCTGGATTATGTATCAAACTTCAGAGAGATTAGACAGATCATGTGAGTTGGCTAAGAAACATTTAAAGATATCACAGCAAGAAAGCATAGAAAGTGAAAATAGACAGGAAAGCTACAACTCGGAACTTCGTTGCTGGAAAGTGCTAGTTCTGTTACCAGTGCTGGGTGATTCATTAAAGGCATGGTATAATGGGGGCCTTACAGGATTAAAAGAAACTGAGTGAAGTAAATTATTTAATAAATATTCCAGATAGAAGAAAGCAGAGGGTGTGTCATGTAAATATGCTTAAAAATAACTTTGACAGGGGAGAGGACCAAAAGGAGGTGTTATTGGTAGTAGATAATGAGAAAGAAGTAGAAATGCAGGATTCTGAAATTGATTTTCCTCTAATCAAATCGGATAATGAGGGGGTACTTGAAAACTTAAATGTAATATTGAGTTAGCTTCCAGACAAGTGTCAAAGTGAAAACAAAAACAGAATTACCTGGAAAAACTCAGCAGGTCTGGCAGCATCGGCGGAGAAGAAAAGAGTTGACGTTTCGAGTCCTCATGACCCAAAAGCTATTGCAATCACACAAAGCTATTTGTGGAAATTAGTTGGGGAGGTTAGATTTAGCTATACATGATGTGTCTGTAGAAATTGCATCTTTGGTAAGGCAACATCCTTATGGATTAAATCCGGCAAAATTATCACAAATACAGGAAGAAATTGACTTCATGCTTCAAAATTATATCATATAGTCTAGTTTCAGTAACTGGAATTCACCTACTGTACTGGTGCTGAAACCAAATGGGATACAAAGACTGCATGTGGGCTATCGACAGAATGCGGTGACAAATGCAATTCATATCCTCTACCATGGTTGGAAGACTGCACCGAAAAAGTGGGAAAATCGAAATGTATCACAAAGATCGACTGGATTACAAGAAGCTAATTTGGTGATGAGCTTGGCTAAAAGTGAATTTGCAAAAGCACAAGTTATGTGCCTAGGCTATAGCATTGGACACGGTACAGTGGCTCAGAGAGATGTGAAAATCAAGGCTATCGTGGATTTCCCAGTATCTACAACAAAACAAGAAGTTTTGAGATTTCTGGGCATGAGTGGGTTTTATAGGAAATTTGTACTAAATTATAGCAGTGTGGTTGCTCCTGAACTATTAAAAAAGAACAAGAAATTTCAATGGACATAAGAATGTCAAAAGGGATTTGATCATTTGAAAACTGTATTAACTACACCACCAGTTTTGGCACTATCCAATTATGCCAAGCAATTTAAGTTGGCCATTGATGCCAGTGATATAGGCATTGAGGCCGTATTGTTACAAGATGACTATGCTGGAATTGAAAAGCTAATAGGATATATTTCACGGAAGTTGAATGTACAACAGAGAAGATATTCAATGATTGAAAAGGAAATTTTGGGTTTGGTGTTAGTGTGGCAGCATTTTGAAATTTATGTTGCAAACAATTAGCCAGAAACAATTGTTTATACAGATCACAATCCTTTAAAGTTTCGGGGCAAATTTTGAGACAGGAGTACAAGGCTACTTAGATGGAGTTCATTACTGCAACTATTTAATCTCCAGATTATACATGTTGCTGAATGAGAAACTCTGATGGCAGATGCTTTATCAAGAGTTTGAAGCTTAAAGGGAAAATTGAACATTTAAAATCCTGGACTCTGAACTGGAATGATTTCTATTGATGCGAAGGGCTTCTATATATATTAAGTTAATGCATGCATCTGGTAATGTAATAATGTGATTATATAGATAAGTATAGGAAATAGTATAAGGCGGGTTAATAAAAATGAAGCTGTCTTTTTAAATTACGACAGTTCATTTTTCAATAAAGAGGGGGGATGTCAGGAAGGTATAATAATTTCCATAACGTTATTGGAATTTATTGTAAAAGAGTAATAGTGGGGTGTGTCTGTGTATGTAAGAGACTTAATTGAAATAGAGGCAGCTAGTCCAGGTTCTCTGATATAAGAGAAGTTAGGTTGGAAATGTTAATTAGGTAATCATGGGGAAGTTTAGAAACATAGGTGTCAAAGGAACATCTGCATTTTTAAGTAAACCAAACTAGATTGTTTTCAAAAGTGAGTGAAGCATGTCACTTAGCTAGGTGAAGTTTAGAAAGTGTGTGTTTATTTTCCCCAAAGATTACTGGTAAAACCTAGTGCTATGAGAGATTTTTATCAGGAAGCTAAAGTCCAAAGACAGTGAAACAATGGGAATTTGCATTCAAAGAGGAAAATATGTGTAAAAGGTGAGATGACTGTTTGCGTGGGAGGCAGTTTAAGGTTCAACAAGTGTGAAAAGCCTAAACAAAAACAGAAATACCTGGAAAAACTCAGCAGGTCTGGCAGCATCGTCGGAGAAGAACAAAGTAGACGTTTCGAGTCCTCATGACCCTTCAACAGAACTAAGTAGAAATAGGAAAGGGGTGAAATATAAACTGGTTTGGGGGGGAAGAAGGGGGGGGGGGGGTGTTGTTGGGACAAGCAAGCAGTGTTAGGAGCAGATAACCAAAAGATGTCACAGACAAAAGAACAAAGAGGTGTTGAAGGTGGTGACATTATCTAAAAGAATGTGCTAATTAAGACTGGAGAGCAGGATGAGCAAGGTAGCTCTAGTGGGGGTGGGGTGAAATAAACCATGGGTGGAGTACATTTAAAAATAATGGAAATAGGTGGGAAAAGAAAAATCTACATAAATTATTGGAAAAAACAAAAGGGAGAGGGAAGAAACAGAAAGGGGGTGGGAGTTCAAGATCTAAAGTTGTTGAACTCAATATTCAGTCCAGAAGGCTATAAGGTGCCTAGTCAGAAGATGAGGTGCTGTTCCTCCAGTTTGCGTCGAGCTTCACTGGAACAATGCAGCAAGCCAAGGACAGACATGTGGGCAAGAGAGCAGGGTGGAGTGTTAAAATTGCAAGCGACAGGGAGGTCTGGGTCATTCTTGCGGACAGACTGAAGGTGTTCTGCAAAGCGGTCGCCCAGTCTGCGTTTGGTCTCTCCAATGTAGAGGAAACCGCATTGGGAGCAACGAATGCAGTAGACTAATTTGGGAGAAATACGAGTGAAATGCTGCTTCACTTGAAAGGAGTGTTTGGGCCCTTGGACGGTGAGGAAAGAGGAAGTGAAGGGGCAGGTGTTGCATATTTTGTGTTTGCATGGGGAGGTGCCGAAGGTGGGGGTTGAGGAGTAGGGGGTGATGGAGGAGTGGACCAGGGTGTCAAGCCTGCAGCCTTTATGTACCAAACTGCTTCCTCCAGGGACAGAAGTTAAGAGAACTCACTTTGAATTCAACTTATTCAGGGTATCATGTTTTTTTGCCAGGGTCTTTTAAAATCTGTGCGTTTTACTGTTGCCTTAACGAAACTGGGAGTTACATTGATTAGAGAAGTTATCATAGTAGTAATTTGTAGATCTATGTATGCGTTTAAAAAGTTATTTCTCTTATTAATAAATGTTTAATCTAGTTTAGTAAGAAACCTTTAAGACTCGGTGGTCTTATTACTACTGAATTAAAGGCATACATCTCAAAATTTATACAAACTGCAAAACAAGCTGTGGCAGTTGTTTCAAGTTTCTCTTTGGGATTCAAACAACTGAGCACTTACCATCGGCTGTGCCATAACATAGCCATAGAAAAAGAACAAAATTCCTCTAAAAAGGTTAGTTAAGATGTTGTTAACCATTTTGAAAAGCAGTCATAAGTATAACATTAGAGACAGATAGACATGCACATGGACTCTTTCACTGAACTTCTCCCAGGCTTTAGAAGCACCCATTTAAGCAATGAAAGAGTCAACACTGGACCTTCACAGTTTATAGCATAGCAACTTTCTCTCCCCAGACCTGAATTGAGCCCACAACTTAAGAATGGCACCTGATCTCAAGGAGTTCACAAGAAATGTTTTCAGGATACTCTGAAGGCCTCAGTCAAAAGGGGGCAAGTTGACATTGGTGCATGGGAAGAACTTGCCACTAAGTGTATTATGTGGCAGCACCATATCCAACAGGCTGTAACACAGTTCGAAACTAACCGGATAAACTCTGCTCAGAAGTGACAAAAGTGGCAGGGAGAGAGAGCAGAGCCCTAGCTTGAGAACCCCCTTCCTCAGTATAATTCTTGTCTTATCTATCCAAAGACCTGTGGCTCTAGAATAGGCCTAAGTCAACTGAGGGCACAAATCATGAAGCCTGGCAAACATCATCCTCGTTTTGAAGGACTAATGACAATGACAGCAACCCATGAAAGAACAACTAATCACAACTGAGCAGATCGAGAACTTATCAATGAGATCACAAGTGGGATCAAAAACTACCAACCAAGGAGGTACCCAACAGCAAGGAGCAAAAGCAAAAACAATTAACTCTCTCCAAAAATGCTGAAAATCCCTCAGCTGCCATCTTGTTTTTTTCATGGCTTTGGAAATAAGGACACCCAAAATTTATTTATATACCTACTTGTACGTGTGTACTTAAAATATTCCAACAATTGTTACAGCCTGTGATTCTGAGGTGTAGGACTTAAGCATGAAGTTTCCCATAATCATCATTGTATCAATTTCATCAAGACATTGATCAGGTTAGCAAACTACCACTCCCAGAAATGCAAGTACACTTACACTTCCCAGAACAATATTTCAAACAGGAAGTCTCACCATTAACCATATGCACCAAGGCTTGCTGTTTGTAGGAGCATAGGAAATAGGAATGGCCATTTGGTCCACTCGAGCCTGCTCCGCCATTCAACTAGATCATGGCTGATCTTCAACCTCAACGCCATTTTCCACATTATCTCCATAATCTTGCATATCTTTAATATCTAGAAATCTATTGATGTGTGTCTTGAATATACTCAATTACTGACCCTTCACAGCCCTCTTGGGCAGAGAATTCCAAAGATTCACCATCCTCAGTGAAGACATTCCTCCTCATCTCAGTCTTAAATGGCCTATCTCTATTCTGAGACTGTGTCCCCTGGTTTTAGACCCCCTCAGCCAGGGTAAACATCCTTCCTACATCTGCCATATCGAACCCTGTAAGAATTTTATATGCTTCAATGAGATCACCTCTCATTTTTCCAAACGCTATATAAGTGAAGGGATTGTTTAGGTTTCAAAGGGATAATAGGATGTTTACCACTAACAAGATCAGCAAGGCCAAGAAGTATGTTTATTTTTCCCAAAGGTACTGACCATATTGACATGAAAGACTTTTATATTAAGGGAAAAGTGCATTTCCAAAGACATGTTGAACAATGGAATTTACAGATTAGAGAGAAAGAAAACAAAAATAAAGAGGGATGGAAGACTATGTAGGGGTGGGGTCATGTAAGATCTAAAAGGGCCATTTAAAACAGCCTTGGGGAAGCCTCCAGCCACTTTTGCAGAAGTCTGTACCCAGTAATCAAAGGTGGAGGAAAGCCTTTGGAATTCCAATATCGAGTGGGTACAGTGGTAAACTTTCTGGATTGCCTATTTATATTTAAAATCTATTTTGGACTGTTACCTTAAAGAGGGTCTGCAGTTGAGAGTCAGGTAATTTGGGATTTTGGGATTTGTTATAATATTAAGTAAGTGTAATCTTTTGTGCTTGAAATATTTTCTTTTGTTAATAAATGTTTTAATTTAGTTTTTAAAATCTCTAAAGGTGTTAGTGGACTCATTACTTCTGAATTCAGTGCACAAAACTTCTCATAATAAATACCAATTGCAAAACCGTGGTGATAGCGTGGCCAGGTTTCCCTTGTGGATTTGGTCCACCTGGCACACGTTATCTGCTGCGTCATGGCAGCAAAACGAACAGTAGGTCAAGGTGGAGAAAAACCTTCTTGCAGGTGGTGTGGCAGTGACCTAAAACACTGCCTGAACATACTCATTCTAGGCCTTGCCCTTGGTTACTGAAGTGCTGATTATTTAGTGTCTCTTTCCCCCCCACCACCCCACCCCCCTCCTCCCAATGAGACCCTTCTTCAAGGCCTACAAGTGACCAAAAAAGAGGCATTAGTGGCATAAAACAAGAGGCCCACAAAGATACAAGAAAATTGTTGATTGTGGCGATGCGAACTTCTGCTCGGAGAATTAAGCAGCCCCACCCTTCCCACTCTTTTCTAAATGAGTTTCTGGGTTTGCTGCTTTCTTTCCCACCCTAAACCCTTGCTGAGATTATTTACTATTCTATTAGCTGTAAAGTCCTGCTTCCAAAGCCTAGGCTGCCTCCCTTGGTGTCTGTCCACAGCTCTCGGGGGGGGGGGGGGGGGAAACGACTTCCAATTGACTTATTAAGCACCTGTTGCCCAACTTTGAATTCACAACTTATCATGTAGTCCCCAGAATCTAAATGCTTTGAGATTTTACTTCAAAAAGACATCTTAACAATACTCATGTCAGTCTTTTCTGAGAACAATTGATTAGGAAATTGTGAAACAGGACAGCCACCAAATGCTTGCAGCAACATGACAATCTGTATAGGTGGCAAAAAGTGGTTTCCACATGTAGTATTAGGAGGTTTAAAAATAAAATATTCATTTCAGAAGCACCTACTTGTAAAATGTTGTGGTCCACCTTGTGCATTTAATATATAATGTATTACATCTGCTCATATTTCCTGTTGTTTCCTTTAGTCAGAACTTCCTGTGCCACAATCAATGTCTAACTGTTTAAATTTGTCACACTGTAATTACACTTAGGCTCTTGGTGGCTGTGCACCAAGTAAAAAACTTCAGAGTTTCCTGGAAAGATTTCAGAGTCCCAGTTGCCATGTTGTTTTTCTTTCACGTATATTTTGTTTAAGTAATCGGTTTCTTTTCAGTCTCTTTGCTTAATTTGCTTACTACTCACTCATTTTACTGTTGCATAACCTAAAGTCTGGTCCTTTTCCTTGAACGTTGAAAATTGAGTTCTTTCTTGCTTCTCTTTTACACCAGCCTATCCCTATTCTTTGTTATTTTTGTGCCATCAGTACTTCTGAAAACAGATGCCAAAATGACTGTCAAACAAAAGTTGACATTCAATGAAGAATCAACAATAATTTATGTAGCACCTTTAAGGTAATGAAACGTCCCAAGGTGCTGCATAGGAACATTATAAAACAAAGTTTAACACCGAGCTGCCAAAGGCAATATTAGGTCAGATGACCAAAAGCTTGGCTAAAGTGGTAGGTTTTAAGAAGTGTCTTAAAGGAGCAATGCAAGTTAGAGGGGTGTAGGGAGGGAATTCCAGAGTTTGTGGCCTGGGAAACCGAAGGCACGGCCACCAATGGTGGAGAAATTATAAACAAAAGCAGAATTACCTGGAAAAACTCAGCAGGTCTGGCAGCATCGGCGGAGAAGAGAAGAGTTGACGTTTCGAGTCCTCATGACCCTTATGACTGGGAATGCACAATTGGTCAGAATTAGAGGAGCGCGCATATCTAGGCGGCTTGTGGGCTTTGAGGAGATTGCAGAGGTAGGGAGGGAGAAGGACGTGGAGGGATTCAAAAACAACGAGAATTTTAAAAATCAAGATCATTGCCCAGGAGCCAGTGTAGGTCAGCAAGAGCAAGGGTGATTGGGGAACAGCACTTGCTGTGAGTTAGAACACACGGCGGTAGAGTTTTGGATGAGCTCAAGTTTCCAGAGGGTGGAATGTGGGGGGGCTGGCCAGGAGCGCTTTGGAATATTCGAGTCCAGAGGTGACGAAGCTACAGGACAAGCGTTTCAACAGATGAGCTGAGATTGGTGAAGGCGGGCGATCTTACGGATGTGGAAGCGGGCGGTCTTCAAGGGAGCACAGACGAGGTCAGAGGCTCATCTCGGGGTCAAACGTGACACCAATGTTGCAAACGGAGTGGCGTAATGGCGGACTGTTGCCAGGGAGAAGGGGGGGTGGAGTCCGTCGTTAGGGAACGGAGTTTGAAGCTTGGACCATAAACAATGGCATCAATCCTCCCCATGCTTTAATTGGAGGAAATCTGTTCACCTAGTACCAGATATCAGGTAAGCAGTCCAATAAGCTAGCAACAGTGGATTGCTAATAATAGACATCAGCCTGAATGTCAACGCCCAATTCTTGTGCCCCACAGTGAAGTCACTGTCAAGTGATGGGCCTGCTACGCATGGCACCCCCTCCCACAAATGCCGCATTATCCAACCTGCTCACCTCACACCACACCCATTTTAGCCATCTTCAGCTGTATCCAACTCCATAAGCAGCAAACCTACAACTGCACAAACCCATCAATGTACATGTACTTTTTTTGCTTCCTGCTTCAGAGTGAATTTATCCAGCTACATCACCTACACACTGCCAGCCATTCGCCAGAGTACCACTGGGGCCCCTCGGAACCATTTCCTCACAGTCTCATGCACCTTGTCCATTGCAATGTTACCCCCACCCCCACCTGAGCATTATGTCAATCACCCAGGTTGCGAGCGGCATGACCACCCAGAAGCACAAAAC
Source organism: Carcharodon carcharias (assembly GCF_017639515.1). Lineage (NCBI taxonomy): Eukaryota > Metazoa > Chordata > Chondrichthyes > Lamniformes > Lamnidae > Carcharodon > Carcharodon carcharias. The sequence continues at coordinate 3,369,540 of NC_054481.1, read as the reverse complement.
TACATATTCAACATCAACCCCAACGAAGCAACTTCCCGATGCACATCAGCCATTCCATTCCACTAAATTCAAAGCCATTGTGATGAAGCCTCTTCCACAAGATCACTTCCATGAACCACCCTGTTGAAAACTATCTTGTGTGTGGGGAAGTTAAAAAAGTGATGCCTAAAAAGAAAGTCACAGAAACTTAAGAGCACTCACATGGAAGGTCAGCTGTCTGGTTTCATAAAGAAATGTGGAATTACAGTATCCTCTCATTGTGACACAGATTTTACATAAGTCATTACATATGAATGGAACAAAATTAATCACCTCTAGTTGGCAACTTGTTCAAGAAACAATCCAAAAAGCATATGGCATTGTCTGAAAGCATCTAACAAGCCCTTCCAAGTATTTTTAGCAATGTGCAATTCTGTCTTTGCAGCAAGCAGAGGAGATAAGAAAATTAAAGGTAAGGACACATACAGATAAATAGTGGCATATTATAATACACTTTAAGACGCTGACAGAAGGGCATGTGTCTCATGAAAACCAGATTAACAAATTGGAGAAAGATGGATTTTGAGGGGCTCAAAATATAACTTGGGAAGAAAAAAAATGGGCAACAATACTGGCAAGTAATGGGAAAATTTTAAACGTGTTCAGCTTGCAGGATGTATTCCTTTAAAAAAAACTAAACATTAGTGGAACTCCATTGAGGCATAAGGGGATAACTGAGGGTTAGGGAAGAGACATTAAGTATGCAGACAGCAGAGGAATGCAGGATAAGAGAGGAGACAACAGATTAGGAGAGAAGTCAAAAAAACTATTAGGAAGGCAAAGAGGAACTGAGACATTAAATTAACAAGGGACATTAAAACAAAATAGTAAAATATTTACAGGCACAATAATAAAAACAGGTTGGCTATGATGGAAATAGGACAATTAAGGGGAAGACAGGATAATAACATATGTAATGTTAGACAGATGGCAGAAATGTTATACAATTATTACATTTGGATATTTACCAGAGAGACATGGTATTGAATGAGGAATGAGTAATAAACGTAAACTCAGGTTAAAGCCACTGGCCTGGATGGGCTGTATTTAAAAGAATATAGGGAAGAGATAGCAAGGGTATTACTCCTCCTCCTCGAGGTACCAAGTCCTAAGAGGACATTGGTGGCCATGGACTTTCACTGGATTGGTCCATGATTACACTTAAAGTACTGCAGTGGATGGCTGTCACCTTCTGCAGTTTGGTTAACTCTCCTGTTCTTACCACCTGCCATCAGGTGTATTGGAAGGATTTACAGGCCGACAATCAACCTGCTTGGCCACGTTATGAACTCATCTTCCCAGGCCATCAAGTCCTGAAGTGGAACTTAAGGCCGGAACTTCTGGCCCAGAGTACGGGTGCTAACTGCGGCACAAGACCTGCCGGGAAGTATTACTACGCATTTTTATAATTCGTTACTAAAAGGTATAGCACCAGAGTGCCAGATAGCTATGTTTCAGCATGTTCAAGGAATTATGGACTAGTCAGCTTAACATCAGTGGTAGGAAAAATAACAGAATCCCTAGTGAAGGAGAGAATAGAACATCTAAAAACAAAACAAAATAATGAATAGTCAGCATGGATTTCAAGAGAGAAATTGTTGCTGGACCAAACTTATGGAATTTTTTGAGAAGGTAATTGAGTAGAAGTGAAGGTAGACAATGGTAATTCGGTAGTTGCAATTTATCTGGATTTTGAAAAGGCCTTCAATCAGGCGCCCCATAATAGACTAATGAATCAGGTCAAAGAATGTGCCAGGGGACAAGTGACAGCTGGTTTCAAGACAGAAAGCAGAGAGCAGGAGTAAAGGATAGTTATTCAGAGTGGCAGAGATGGGAAGTATCCTTCCACAATGCTGGGACCATTGTTGTTCAAAGTTTTCATTAAGAATTTGGTTTTGGAATCAAAAACAATTTCTAAATTTGCGGATGACACCAAATTAGAGAGGATAGTCAATACTAAGAGAGACAGCAACAAATTATAGGAGGACATTAATACACTTTGAGAATGGCTGAATGATTGGCAAATGAAGCAACATAGATAAATGTGAGGTAGTTTATTTTGGTGGAAGAATAGGGAGGTCGTTTATTACTTGGAAAGTACAAGTCTAGGTGGGTTAGAGGAACAAAGGATATCAGAATACCAATACACCAACCACGAAGAATTACATCACAGGTTAGCAAGCCTATAATAAAAGCAAACTATACATTACACTTTGTTTCTAGAAGAATAGAATTGAAAAGTAGAGAACCTTAGTTAATTAACAATACAGCATGCAGTTCTGGTCACCAAGTCATAAAAAAGGATATAGTGGCACTGAGGGGGCTGCAGAGAAGATTTACAAGGGTGATTCCTGATAGGTATACCCTTACATTTGTGTTAAGAATTTACAAGATGGATATTTTCTCTTTCCAAAAAAGGTTGAGGAGTAACCTAATGGAAGTCTTTAAAATTATAAAAGGTTAAGCATTAGAAAAGGTTTTGACAAGAGTGGATAAAATGACAATGTTTCTCTAGTGAGGAAGAGCATAACTAGAAACCATCAATATACGATAGTCACCAAGAAGTCCAATAAGAAACTTTACTTCCCAAAGAGTGGTGAGAACATGGAACTCGCTACCGAAGCGCGAGGTTCAAGTGAATAAACATTTAAGGGGAAGCTAGACAAGCAGATGAGGGAAAGGGAGTAGAGGGTTATGATGATCGATTTGGATGAGGAAAAAAACAGAAGGCGGCTCCAGTGGAGCATCAACACTGGCATGGCCTGTTTGTGTGCCATATATCCTGCATAATTCCATGTAAACAAATGCCATGACAACATCTGACATTTCTAAATGTCAAAAGATATTTAGAAAGTTATTTCACTGTCGTTTATGGGTCTGAAATCAAAATTTAATAGCACCAGGTAATGTGCAAACAAGTTAACCTCCGATTGTTTATGGCAAAGAAATGCGGCATTGAAAAAATTGGTCACAATTCACCTTGTGAGCAAGTTACACATGGAGCTTCATGTACAATGTCTGGAACGTTACAAAATGAAATATCAGATGACGAGAAACATGACAGAAATCTATAGTTCACTACTATGTTTTCGCTGCAATGGAAGATTTTCTTCCCCAAAGGAAATTAATAAACCAGTTTACATTTTTACCATTTGATACTCAGACAGCTTCATGATAACATTTACTGACAACAGATTTCTTTTTAAAACCAAAATCTCATTCTCAAACTGCCATGGTGGAATTTGAACTCTCATTTTCTAGACTGCTCTTCTAGTAACGTAACCACCACACTACCTCCTCTCTCTAAATGCCCAGCCCTGTCCTTCAGTTGAATACTTTGCTCATTGGACATGCTAATTGACCAAAGTCATGACCTACAAGGCATCCAAGATAAGTGTGACCATTTAAATCAGTTTTTAACTCAATTACCTCCAATGCATTCTGTATTTTCTTTACTAATGCATTACTAAAAAATTGACTTCCTTCTGAATTTGAGAAAAAAAATCCTGAAATTTCCCACGGTTTTCTTACCAAAAATCATATTTGGAGATTAACAAACACACTGCTTTCTATAGGCATCATTCTGAGGTCACCAATGTAGTGTGCATCCATTTTCAACAGGGACAGAAACTGAGGTGGTACAATCTTGATTTTCTTTAATTGGACCATCAGGAGGACTTCTATCCTTTATACTCCTGCAAATGCCAATAAACGTTCCTGCTTATGATTGTAGAAAGGACAGCAGTGCACCGATGGTTGCCAAACTGATGGCCCCCTTAATACTGAAGTCATCAATTGAAGGCCAACTCAGGTCACACACCAAGGCATTGTTTACTAAAGCAAAATTGCAACTGCTCCCCTACACAATCGCCAATATTAAATGTACCACCATAGTGCAAAGTTAGTGGGTAAGCCACAATAAACATGAGTTTGTCAAATTTATTTATTTAAATTAAAAAATATACATCTCGGACTTAAGTGACAATCTGATGGTGAAACCTTTAAAATTGCTAAAAAGTCATGCAGACACGAAACATTAACTCTTGTTTTTCTCTCCACAGATGCTGCCAGACCAGCTGAGCTTTCCAGCATTTTCTGCCTTTAAAAATGGTGTTCATAAACGTCGCAAATAACTGTAGATGTCACTTGGCTTGACTTGACTTATTTTAAATCTTTTTCTGTTCTTTTTAAGTTATAGCAATGTTCAAGATAAAAGCAATTTTTTTTAAAAAGAGGGTTTTTGACTTCCAATTTTCTCTCCAGTGATTTTTGTTTAAAACGCTAAAACCTATAAAACAAGTGGGCTTAAATGCTGGTTGCAAAAATAATTAAAGAGGCTACCAGTTCTCAGTGATATTTGTTCAAAACCATTTTCAAAAACAGACTGTTCTCCAACTATTCATGTTGTTTTTAGTCAATTAATCTTGGGGGTGGTTAACAACTTTATCGTTCACGCTCTCTGAAACATGTGACTGGTTACTGCCGTTATGTTCACTAACAGGCATCCAGTAATCTCCAGAGGTAATCAGGCCATTGTAATCGCAGCACTTTCAGAACTCGTTTTTGCGACTTAAAGGAATGCATAAGGACAAAGTCTTGTTTGGGCTTAATGTCACGTTAATAAAATGTTTGCATTCTTAATGTTCAGCTTTTTGTTTTCAAAAAACAGTAAAAGTCTAACAGTTGCCATGGAGATGGATGCATTCTATGAACATGCATTCTAGATAACATCCATTCAGAGCATTCTGAGAATGTTAAAAACAAATCATTCCTGGGCAACCTAGAATTCTTTGGAGATTGAGTAGTGCTTTGCTTTTGCTTTCTTAAAATGGACATTTCCCAACACTAGGCAAAATCAATTTGTAAATGCATAACCTTTGTGAGTGGTATCTTTGACAGAGAAGATGGAGATCTACCAGATCACCAGGAAAACCTATCCTAAGTAACAGCCCTCTTGTAACCTTGGCATTCTGAAGCAGAATAATAAATAATCTATTCTTCACCATGAAACAATCACCCAAATTTCAAATTGATAATCTTGTGATTAATTGGATGGGACCCAAATAATTATACATTTCATTCTGCAAGTTGAAAATCAGCAAAATGGGTACACAATTGGAGATTTCTACCTGCAGCAATCTCACCCTGTTAATCTCTAAATTAGAGTTGGGTTTTGTTTTAAAAAAAGATAGATACCCAGAACTATCCGCACCCCTAGCCAAGCTGTTCCAGCAGAGCTACACCACTGACATCTACCGGGCAATGTGGAAAATTGTCCAGGTTTGTCCTATCCACAAAAAGGACAAATCTAAATCAGCCAATTATTGGCCCATCAGCCTTTTGATCATCAGCAAAGTGATCATCAACAGTGCTTATCAAGCAGCGCTTAGACAGCAATAACATGCTCACTTATGTTCAGCTTGGGTTTCACCAGGACCATTCGGCTCCTGACCTCATGGCAACCTTGGTCCAAATTTGGATAAAAGAGCTGAATCCAGAGGGGAAGTGAGAGTGACTGCCCTTGCCATCAAGGCAACATTGGACCAAGTGAGATGTCAAGGAGCCCTAGCAAAACTGGTCAGTGGGAATCGGGCGGAAAACACTCCACTTGTTGGAGTCATACCTAGCATAAAGGAAGATGGTTGTGGTTTTTGGAGGTCAATCATCTCAGTTCCAAGACATCACTGCAGCAGTTCCTCAGGGTTGTCTCCTAGGCCCAATCATCTTCAGCTGCTTCACCAACATCCGTCTCTCCATAAGGTCAGAAGTGGGGATGTTCACTGACGACTGTGCTACGATCAGTACCATTCACGGCTCCTCAGATACTGAAGCAGTCCACGTCTATAGGCAGCAAGACAATTCAGGCTTAGGCTGATAAGTGGTAAGTAACATCCATGCTACCCAAGTATCAGGCAACGACCATCAATGTAAGAAAATCTAACCAACTCCTTTTGACGTTCAAAGGCATTATCACCTCTGAATCCCCCACTAACATCCTGGGGCTTATCACTGACAGAATCGTTACAGTGCAGAAGTAGGCCTTTTGGCCCATGTCTGCGCCAGCTCTCTGAATGAGCAATTTGCCTAGTTCCATTCTCCCTCCCCAAAACGCTGCACATTCTTCCTTTTTAGATAAGTCTAATTTCCTTTTGAATGTCTCCATTGAACCTGCCTTCACCACACTCTCAAGCAGTACATTCCAGGCCTTAACCACTCACTGTGTGAAAATGTTTTTCGCTTTTGCTCCTTTTGCCAATCTAAGGAACAGGGTCTGAACTTCTCCAATCTATGTAACTGAAGTTCCTCATCCCTGGAACCATTCTCTTAAATCTTTTCTGCACTCTCTCCAATGCCTTTACATCCTTCCTCAGGTGTGGCACCCAGAACCGGATGCAATACACCACCTGGTGTCTTACTAGCGTCTTACACAAGTCCAACATAACCTCCTTGTCCTCTACATCTCTATTAATAACACCCAGGATACTGTATGCTTCATTAACTGCCCTATCAAACTGTTCTGCCAACTTCAATGATTTAATATATATACACCCAGATCCCTCTGCTCCTGCGCCCCCATTAGAATTGTACCCTTTTTAAAATATTGTCTCGCCATATTCTTCCTACCAAAATGAAGTCATATTTCTCCACATTACACTTCACCTGCCCCTTGTCCACCATTCCACCAACTTATCTATGTTCTTTTGAAGTTGCACACCATCCTCTTTGCAGCTCACAATGCTTCCAAGTTTTGTATCATCTGCAAATTTTGAAACTGTGCCCTGAACACTAGGTCATTAATATATATTAGGAAGAGTAAGGAAGAGCAACACTGACTACTAGGGAACTCCACTATAAATCTTCCTCCAGTCTGAAAAACTTCCATTAACCATTACTCTGTTTCCTGCCATTCAGACAATTTCATAACCATATTGCTACTTTCCCTTTTATTCCAGGAGCTATAACTTTGTTCACAAGTCTGTTGTGTGGCACTGTATCAAGTGCCTTTAGGAACTCCATGTGCACCATATCAACAGCAATGACCCTCCGTTACCTCCTCAAAAAACTCCAGCCTGTTAGATAAACACAATTTTCCGTTAATAATGCATACTGGCTTTCCTTAATTAACCATTGACCAGAAACTGAATTGTACCAGCTATATACATCCTGTGGCTACAAGAGCAGGTCAGAGGCTGGGAATTCTGATGTGAGTAACTCACCTCCTGACTCCCCAAAGCCTGTCCACCATCTACAAGTCAGGAATGTGATGGAACACTCTTCACTTGCCTAGATGAGTGCAGCTCCAAAAACTCTCGAAGCTCAAAACCATTCCAGAAAAAAAGCAATCCGCTTGATCAGCAGCCTTCTATCTACTTATACATTCACCCCCTCCATGCACAGTTGCAACAGTGTGCACTATCTACAAGATGCACTGCAGCAACTCACCAAAGCTCCTTCGACTACACCTTCCAAACCCATGACCTCGAACACCTGGAAAAAGGAAGGCAGCAGACGCATGAGAACACCACCAACTGCAAGTTCCCTCCAAGCCACTCGCCATCCTGATTGGAACTATATCACTGTTCCTTTACTGTCGATCAAAATCCTGGAACTCCTTTCCTAACCGCACTGTGGGAGTACCCACATCAGATGGACTGCAACAGTTCAAGAAATGGCTCCCCACCACCACCTTCTCAAGGGCAATTAGGGCTAGACAACAATAGACGGCTCATGCCAGCAATGTTCACAACCCATGAAAGAATGAAAAAAATTGACAAGAAAACAATTTCACATATGAAAAAGAGAAAAATCTGTACTGAATAACCTGAAGCCCATAGAAATTAATATTAAGCTTACACTACTGGACATGGTGCAATAGAGAATCAGAGTTAATAACACTAGATGAATCAAGCTACTCAGGGATCCCTAAGCAAAATCAGAATTTATTAAAAAACTTCAATAATTTTATTAAGTTAATCTTAGAAATTCATATCTTCAAGGACAAGGCCTTCATGAAAAGTATGCTGGACTTAATCACTGATAAGCTGAAAAGCTCCCTGCTGCATTTTTTATGTTTTTAAAAAGCATTATCCTGCATCAAACATTAGTAATAGTTAATCCTCAGTACTACAACCTGTCCGAAACAAAACTACTTTCGACATGACATTTGTATAAACTTGGTACCTCTTGCCTCAAATATAAAAACCAAACCAATAACAAGAGTCTGTGGGCATAAGGCATTGAGCTTAAGTCCGTCTTCAAAGGCTACCTTAGTTCTAGAGTGGGCAATTGGCAATTGATTTTTGAGTTCTACACTAGTCTTAAGTTACATCACCTCAACCTATTATTTAAAAAAGAGAATTAGCAAAGAATGGATTAAAATTAGTATACACGTGGTTCGAAAGTGTGGTAAAATAATGCTGAAGTTGAAATTCTCATCGGCCATTACTGAAATTATAGTCAGTAGCTTTACTTCTGTAGATTTTAAAGTAATCTTTTCTCCCAGGAACACAGGCTAAAACAAACTATCAGACATGGGATTTCCTGTTTGACTCCAGTTCATTTATATATTTTTTTTCTAAAAATGGTGTGCTCTGCCACTCACTACCATTCTTGAAAACAGAAAATTCTGCTGGAGTAACTAATTCTAATCAGAGTTTGAAAGCAGAAATGCTGATGTTTGCTCTGCCTTTAAGCAAGTAAACCCCACTTTTGTTTAACATGGCTCTGATATTTCACCTGGGTTGCTCGTGACTATTGGGTTTATCATATTGGTGAAAATAAATCCAATGGTCAGCACTGAAACCCAATGAAATACTAGAGCTATGTTAAACAAAGGCTGAGTGAGCAAAGATCAAGACCTGCTTCCCATCTCTGATCGGAACTAAATCCAATCTCCATCAATTTTTCTTGAAAAGTACAGGCTTCTCAAATGATCTTATAAATCTCAAGGTTCAAGAAAACATAAGTTAAAATAAATCCATGCTGTAGTGTGGAAATCGTCAAATTATTTTCCAAAACGTATCACATTTCTTTTTTCAATGAATATTGGAACTCAGTTTTGCACAACAGCAATTTTAATTTTAATGCAGAAAATCAAAGAACAGGGCAGCTTTAATCAAATTGTTTTACAACCTCCAAGACCAAACATAATCAACAGCAATCTAAACAATTACCGATAACTGAAGATTAAGGGTGTTTTAATGGTCCTTGGCTGGAAAAGAATTTTGCAGCTTGGGATCAACCACTGATTGCGAAAATTAACAAGAATAATCACTTAGTCAATCATGGAACGGTGAACCCTGACACTCCTACCATAAAGCCAGTATTACCATAATAGTGGTCACAGCAGAAGATGATCAAAAAAATGTGGCAAGGTGATAATGTGACACAAATTGGGCTTATTGCTTTCAAGGGAGGCACTACAAAAACTTGCATTTATAACACATCTTTAAAGGTGACAGACTAAAAACAGACACTGGGCCAAAGAAGGAGCAACAACCAAAAAGGCAGGTTTTACAAAACACCTTTAAGAAAGAGAGCGATGTGGAGAGACGCAAGGATTTAGGGAACTATTCCCAGAATGCAGAACCTAGATAACTAGGCATGGGACACAGTCATCATTGATAGGGTGAGGGGGGCTGGAGGCTAAGGAACAGTGAATTAAGGGGATTGTAGCATTGGAGCAGGTTAGGGATATGGAGGGGCAAGGCCATTAAGCGAAACAACCACAAGAGTTAGAATTTTGAAATTCAAAGTGTTGGGGGTGCAGGAGCCATGCAAGTCAGCAAGCACAAGACTGATGGGAAAGTAAGCCATGACAGGAAAAAGGCAGCTGAGTTTTGCATGAGCTAAAGTTTATGGAGTATAGAGGATGAGGCCAGTAAGGAGAGCATAGGCATTGTGAAATCTAGAGGTGACAAAGGCACAAATGGATGTTTCAGAAGCTGATAGTTGGAGGAACGGGCAGACCCGAGTGATGATAAAGGTGCAGGTTCAGAATCTTCATCGTGGAAGAACTGGAGTCAGAGACTTAATTCACTGATGAATAGAAAACCAAGATTGGGGACAATCCGATTTAAATAGAGAAAGTGGCAGAGAATAGGAATAGAGTCAGCAGCAAGGATCCTGAGTTTATGGTGGGTACCGAGGTCAATGGCATCTGTCTTATCCATGTTTAACTGGAGGAAGCTGTCGATCATTCAAAACTGAATGTCAGAGAGACGTCAAAAAAGTGAAGGTGTGAGAAAGGATGGTGGGTAGGAAAAGCTGGCTTTTAATCAGCATAAATGTGGAAACTGATTAAGCCATGTCTTTTAATGATGTCAATTAGGGATAGCATGTAGATGAAGAAAAGGAAGGAAGGAAGGAAGCTAAAGAACATTATTTAAGGACTTCAGAGGTAAAAACACAGAGATTGAAAAAGAGGCCATTGCTGGAGATAATCTGGCTATCATTGGATAAGTAAGGGTAGAATCAAGTGTGGGCTGTGCATTAAACTGGACAGAAGGCAATTGAGGGGGAGACTGCAGTTGACCACAAAGGCTGCACAGAGGTCAAGGAGTGAAATGCATCACAAAAGGATGTAATTTATGACTTTGAATAGGGCCTTTTCTATTCTGTGGCAATGACAGAACCAAATTTTTTAAATTTCATAGTGCATTTCACTACCTCAGGATGCCAATGCAGTACTTTAAGTGTAGTCACTGTTGTAATGTAGGAAAGGCAGCTATCAATTTGCACACAAGGTAACACACAGCAGTGAAGTAAATTACCCAATCATATGAAGTTGGCCATGGTATTAGGGGAATTATCCTGCTGTTCTTCAAGTAGTGTGATAGGACCTTTTACATGCACCAAGGACAGGTGGGTTTAATGCTGAAATCAAAAGATAACATCTCCGACATGTAGCACTCCTTCAGTTGTGCACAGAAGTGCCAGTCTAGATTAAGAGTTGCAGGAAAGTTAGGCACAAATCTGGGAGGCAGGAACACACTGAAATTCCTGTTCTTTACTGATGCTCTCTAAGTTCCATGCTAAATTTCTTCCCAAGATAACTTCCCTCAGCTTCTTCATAAAACTACTGATTACACAATCTATATGTCAACATGCCTTGTTCCCTCCCCTCTCTGGGCCACAATGCCACTATGACTGACAGGGACAAGTGGTGGAATGTCTAATTGGACAGAGAGGCTTCAGTAACATGCAATGTGCCACAACACACAAGCCAAGTTTCAGTCAAAGCCATGCTGTCAATGCAAATCATCCACAGTAAGATCATACACAGCAAGGACCTTGCCTAGGATTGAACAGGTATAATGGAAGGAAATATAGAGAGGGGGCAGCGATTTTTTAAAAAAATTCTTTCATGGAATGTGGGTGTCACTGGTGGGCCATCATTTATTGCCCATGCCTAATTACTCTTAAGAAGGTGGTGGTGAACAGCCTTCTTGAACCACTGCAGTCCATGTAGGGTGGGTACACCAGAGTGCTGTTAGGGAGGGTATTCCACGATTTTGACCCAGCAACAGTAAAGGAATGGCAATATAGTTCCAAGTCAGAATGGTGGATGACTTGGAAGAGAACTTGCAGGTGGTGATGTTCCCAGCATCTGCTGATTGATCCAGTGGAAATGCATGGTGATCTCAGGTGCTGTCAGCATACAAGAGCAGACTTGAGATTGGAATGAGCAATGGGAGTAAATCAAAAGAACCCAGGGCAGTGAACTATAGCAAGCCAGCAGAGGTTGATGTTACATCCACAGGATCATTGATGAGGGAGTTGGATAAGAACAGTTGTATAGGGGTGAGAAGCACACAGCACATAAGCAGCATTAGGAGTTTGAGCGAACAGTTCATCAAAAGCTAAAGGAGTTCTGAAGATAAGGAATCAGCAACCAAGGGAGCTGAGCAGAAAGCAGAGGTCATTCAACAGCATGGGAGCAGGATCCAGCAGGAACATAGCAAAGCCAGCTCTGCAAAATATGAAAAATTCCAAGCACAGGAGCACAAAACAGAGGCTGTAGAAGCAGACCAAGTATAATAATGCAGGTGGTCCAATGAATATGACGTCACTAGAGAGCGGCAAAGTTAGAGGGTTGCGGGGGGGGGGGTGTCAAGGATGGTAACGGATACAGTTGCAAGACTGCAAGACAGAGATCAATGGGAAACTGCCAGGTCAGAAGTCACCTTAAGAGTCCCTGTTGTAGTTAGGAAACAACTAAATGGTAGATGCCATCATTCCAACTAACAATGTGGTATGCTGTAAGTTACTTCCAAGGCTCCTCACTGCAACCTCTTGCACACTTTTTTAGCTCCATTATCAATAAGGACCCATAATCTGTATTGCTCCCAAAAGGCAATATAAAGAAATTAAAGATATATTAAAGTGTTTCATATTTTAAAGCATTTCATATTTCACAACATGAAAATGACCATTAATGGCAGTATTTGAAAGAAAAACAGGAATTAAAAAGTGAACTGCTACAGACTTCAAGATAAGGAAAGAGCAGAGTGCACACATTTTATGGCATCAACTGTCAAAGTAAGTACAATGATGACCATACCAGCTCGAAGAGGTCTGCTAGAACTATCAATTTATAGTAGCGCACACATTTAGAGCATTCATGCTACGTACAGAATTCATACTAAAACAAAGAGGTAAACCCCCTACTTGAAGAATGGGAAATCTTTGAGAATTTTTTTAAAAAATTCCAGATCTGTCCTTTTTATCTGGTAGTGTTTTTGGTTTCAATGGGGCATCCTCTGAAAACCGATGCTCTTCTGCCTCAGATAAAAGCGATACAAAGCCAAGAATAGCACCTTGACCATGGTGTTGGAAATCAAAACATTAAACACAACTTGGTTGATACGATTGTTTTAACTGGGACAATCAGCAAAACTTAAGTTAATCAGACACAATCTCACTTTCAAAGTGGGTCTCCACACCTCAGCCTTTTGCGCCACTACTTTAGCCTGGTAAATGTGGCAACATTTATGCAAGATTTTAAAAAAATGATAAAACCCAAATATCATCTCCTTTTGACATTTAATCTCTCC